>NC_134837.1:5329604-5629604 GCF_004210375.1 Tachypleus tridentatus
ATTTTTATAGAAACACCTTTGCGATCAAAGATCAACTGAAAGTACTTTCTGAAACTTCATTGTATCAAAACAACCAAAAACGTCCAGTTCTTTAAAGATGTCATTTACAAACTTACAACTCATTGGTAGAAGAGTATCAAGTCTAAAATAGCTTATTTTGATTAAATATATTATATAGCAAAAAGTTGAACTGATTTCAATTTCTTAAAAAAAAAACATTTCATGAGTAACAACCTGATATTACTTAATATTAGAATATAGAACTAGACACATCAAAGTGAATGACTGGTATTTTTTATTCACAAGTAGACTTATTAGTTAATCCAACTATAACTGTTATTGTTCAATCAGCAGACGAAACTAAAATAAGAATATTAGCTTAAAACTTTGATCAGCGGCAAATATAGATTTTCTTGTTATTGTTGTTGGGAAGTATATGAGCTGTAAATATAGATTATCTTGTTATTGTTGTTAGGAAGCATATCAGCTGTAAATATAGATTATCTTGTTATTGTTGTTAGGAAGTATATCAGCTGTAAATACAGATTATCTTGTTATTGTTGTTGGGAAGCATATCAGCTGTAAATATAGATTATCTTGTTATTGTTGTTAGGAAGCATATCAGCTGTAAATATAGATTATCTTGTTATTGTTGTTGTGAGCTGTAAATATAGATTATCTTGTTATTGTTGTTAGGAAGCATATCAGCTGTAAATATAGATTATCTTGTTATTGTTGTTAGGAAGTATATCAGCTGTAAACATAGATTATCTTGTTATTGTTGTTAGGAAGCATATCAGCTGTAAACATAGATTATCTTGTTATTGTTGTTAGGAAGCATATCAGCTGTAAACATAGATTATCTTGTTATTGTTGTTAATATCAGCTGTAAATATAGATTATCTTGTTATTGTTGTTAGGAAGCATATCAGCTGTAAATATAGATTATCTTGTTATTGTTGTTAGGAAGCATATCAGTTGTAAATATAGATTATCTTGTTATTGTTGTTAGGAAGCATATCAGTTGTAAATATAGATTATCTTGTTATTGTTGTTAGGAAGCATATCAGTTGTAAATATAGATTATCTTGTTATTGTTGTTAGGAAGTATATCAGCTGTAAATACAGATTATCTTGTTATTGTTGTTAGGAAGCATATCAGCTGTAAATATAGGTTATCTGGTTATTGTTGTTAGGAAGTATATCAGCTGTAAATACAGACTATCATGTTTTTGTTGTTTGGAGGCATATCAGCTGTAAATCTAAAATGTCTTGTTATTATTGTTTGGAGGCATATCAGTTGTAAATCTAAATTCTCTTGTTATTGTATTTTGGACGTGTCTCAACGGTAAGTCTAGATTCTCTTGTTATTGTTGTTTGTAGGTAACTGTAACTGTCAACTACTTAAATTACTGTGTTTACTGTATAACAGTGTTGTAACTGTAGACTATTTAGTCTACTATGTTTAGTGTATAAGAATGTCGAAACTGTAGACTATTTAGCCTACTGTGTTGGTTTTAAGAATTTTGTAAGTGTAGACTATTTAGTCTACTGTGTTTGATGTATAACAGTGTGTTAATTTTAGGCTGTTTATTCTAGTATGTTTCCTCTATTACTTACACGTACAAAAACTTATCAAATTGTTTTAAAACTAATATCAAATGGTTTTATATTAGCGCTTAAAGAGAGTTTAAACAGCATTATTCTCATAGTATCCATTTCATCCCATAAAGATATGCATTGTAATGGGAATATTACATTTTTATTATTTAACAAAAATATTTTGAAAGACAATGTTGTTATTAGTTAAGTTTTAATAAAACTTATAAACTACAATTCTCTGTAGTTTCATATTCCTTTTTTGGAAAACAAATGATAGCGGATTAGCTGTTTATATTTGTTGGTTGTTGCGTTGATAAAATAATTTTATTATATTTGGAAACATCTTTAAGTTTTTGTTGTCTGTTTAAATTTTCTTTTAATAAATGAACTATAAACAATGTTTGTTTTCCACATTACTTAATAAAACATAATATACTGTGGTACCTTGGTTCAGTGGTACCTTGGTTCTCGAACTAACATAATATACTGTGGTACCTTGGTTCAGTGGTACCTTGGTTCTCGAACTAACATAATATACAGTGGTACCTTGGTTCAGTGGTACCTCGGTTCAGTGGTACCTTGGTTTTCGAACTAACATAATATACAGTGGTACCTTGGTTCTCGAACTTAATCCAAGAAGGCTGTTCGAAAACCGAATTAATTTTTCCCATAAGAAATACTGTAAATTAAATTAATCCGTTACAGACCTCCAAAAATTACGCATTATGAAGCATTTTAAGTAAAAATATTGCTTATTTTACCTGTATAATAATACTTACATGCCAACCACAAACACTATAAACATAATAAACAAACAATAAATGAAAATTTAACTGCACTTTACCTGTGCTGAGGAGAGCTGATGGCGTAAGTGAAACAACTCTATTGTTATGTAGTAATGCAAGTGAGGACTTAAAACTTAAGCCTTTGTTTATGTCCTAGAAGTGACTTCTCCTTGGTGATGTAGGTCGTCTTTGGCATTTTCTTCCAAAAGAGGCCTGTCTCTTCACAGTTGAACACTTGTTGGGGAATAAAACCCTCAGCTTCTGCATAGTCTTTAAATTCCCTAACAAATTTATCAGCAGCGTCTATGTTAGAACTGGCACCCTCCCCATGTCTCACCGTACTATGTATGCCACTTCTCTTCCTAAATTTTTCAAACATCCCCCTACTAGCCTTAAAGGCATCAATTGTATCAGCACTCGTTCCAGGGGTGTTTTTCAGGAGGTCAGCATGCAACTGCTTTGCTTTCTCACAATGATGGTCTCAGAAATGCTATCACCAGCTAACTGTTTTTCGTTTACCCAAATCAACAACAGTTTTTCTACCTCTTCCATTGTTTGTGATCTTTGTTTTGTGAGCACTGTCACTCCTTTTGTAACATCAGCTCCTTTGATGACCTCTTTATTTTTCAGTATGGTGCAGACTGTAGACTTCACCATACCAAACTGTGTAGCAAGGTCAGACACGTGAACACCACTCTCAAAATTTGCTATGAAATCTTTTTTCACCTCTATTGTAGCTCTAACAACTTTTTCTTTTTGGTTTGCTGCTTTAATTATCCTTCTTTTACCCCATGGTGGTTTATTTAGTCAGAATATTAAGAAAAAAAACCAAAAAGAAAAACGAGAACGTTCACATCAGATTTTATCGGGGGTGTGGACTGAGTGACAGGTGCGGTAAAATGTTTTGGTCAAGCTTGGCTCGGGCCGAAAATGATCAAAGGGTCGTTCGGGTCATCAGTCGGGTTATTTCGGGGGTTCGGGCCACGACAGTTTGGTTTAGGAACCAAGCTTATGTTCGACAAAGATAATTTTTTTCTCAAACAATATGTTCGAAAACCGAATTGTACGAGAAGGGAGGCGTTCGAGAACCGTGGTACCACTGTATTCAATAAAAGATTCAAACTTTTATATAATGAATTACAATTAATTATAGTTTTAACAACTACTGAGTTGTTATGCAGTTAACATCCTCACGAACAGCTATTGTAAAGACATCTAACGTCTTTACTTTGTGCATATATATGTACTTGGAACTTCACCTGTTAAGTTCTATTTTAACATGCAGCGTGATCATTTTTGTGGTTCGAGGTATTTCAGTTGAAAATTGAAAAAGACTTATTTTAAAGTACCACAGTTTTATTCGTATCCCACAGTTCTATGTGTTAGTAGTTTGTAACTATGTTACATCTGTACTTGCTGATGGACTTATAATTTAGGTAGGAATCTGTGAAATTGTAAAAAATTCATAGTTGTTAACCAAAACATTGGTTTGAATATCATGAATTGAGAAATGTCACAAGATAAATTTGACATAACTTAGTTTGCCTTACTAAACTTACCGATGTTAGTAACTGGCTTTTGTTCAATATCATGCTTAGCTTACTAGTCTTGCTGTGTTACTGAGTTAAATTATTGGACCAACTGGTTTCATAGCCCTGATTTTCTTGCTTTTTTAACCAAAGAGAGGTTTAACATTTATCAGTGAAACGTAGATATAGTATGTATACTACTAATAGAACGGTTAATATAACGGTTTTATATAAAACATGGTAAAGGAAATGAGACTTCTGTTAATAGATTTGTTTTTTTGTTTGTTTGTTTTGGAATTTCGCACAAAGCTACTCGAGGGCTATCTGTGCTAGCCGTCCCTAATTTAGCAGTGTAAGACTAGAGAGAAGGCAGCTAGTCATCACCAACCACCACCAACTCCTGGGTTACACTTTTACCAACGAATAGTGGGATTGACCGTCACATTATAACGCCCTCACAGCTGAAAGGGCGAGCATGTTTGGTGCGACCGGGATGCGAACCCGCGACCCCCAGATTACGAGTCGCACGCCTTAACACGCTTGGCCATGCCGGGCCCATCTGTTAATAGAACGAATTTATATAAAACATGGTACTCATTTCTTTGCAAATACAGTTACAAAAAAAATCACCCATAAAACATAACTTGCCTGATTTATAAACAGATATTCAATCTTAAGAGACTTGTTAATATTCAATCATAGGAAGAAATCAGGTATAATACGTACTTAACTTCAGAAATAAACACCACTGTTTTTTGTACCGAGAACCCAATTTCCGTTTCTGCTGTTGTTCTTGTAGTTTAATTTCGACCTATTTCAGCAAACATGTTCACAAATTAATTTCCCGCTATTCTGTACTCATAAATATTCGAGTTTTACAATATAAGTGTAGAATATGACTTGCATTATTAGTAATAACAAGTAGGAACCTTTTTAAAAAATCAATTTCCGCAGCTCATTCGATGTTACAGAGAATAAAATTTCAAGCTTGGAGTCTTGTATGCTTTACCAGTTCTACTTTATTCATAGTTCATAGTACAAGTAAGAAACTATAAATACGTGAACATACGAAACACCTACATACTTACATGTGTATCACTTCGATGTGACCTAATTTCTGTAGCAGCAGAATGGAGTTCCTGTCAGTACTATAACACAGGGAGTTGCTTGATGTATCAAAGTTCGGAGTTTGTTGATGGTTTCTTAGTGCACAGCTACACAATGGACTATCTCACTCTGTCCATCGCGAGGAAGCGATTAGTCTTGTTTTTAGTATTTCGCGCAAAGCTACATAAGGGCTATCTCCGCAAAAGAAGGCAGCTAGTCATCACCACCCAACGCCAACTCTTGGGCTACTCTTTTACCAACGAATAGTGAGATTGACCGTTACACATTATAACGCCCCCACGGCTGAAAGGGCGACGGGGATTCGAACTCGCGACCCTCAGATTACGAGTTGAACGCCTTAACCAATCCTGGCCATGCCGGACCAGTGCGAGCAATCGAATCCTACATCATTGTTATTTTCAAAACACTGAAAACTTGATTCATTCGATTATTGTATGAAATGCAATATCTTCTTTCAGTCTCTAATCCTATCTCACAAAGTTCAGTTTTCTTAAAAACAAAGAGTGGATTAAAGCACTTTCTCTTCTCAGGCCAAGTAAAAACAAACAGTAATAACTACTATCAGAGGCCTAACATATTTGTTTGACGTAGCTGTTGAAGGTAAAAACAAACAGTAATAACTACTATCAGAGGCCTAACATATTTGTTTGACGTAGCTGTTGAAGGTAAAAACAAACAGTAATAACTACTATCAGAGGCCTAACATATTTGTTTGACATAGCTGTTGAAGGTAAAAAACAAACAGTAATAACTACTATCAGAGGCCTAACATATTTGATTGACGTAGCTGTTGAAGGTAAAAACAAACAGTAATAACTGCTATCAGAGGCCTAACGTATTTGATTGATGTAGCTGTTGAAGGTAAAAAACAAACAGTAATAACTACTATCAGAGGCCTAACATATTTGTTTGACGTAGCTGTTGAAGGTAAAAACAAACAGTAATAACTACAATCAGAGGCCTAACGTATTTGATTGATGTAGCTGTTGAAGGTAAAAAACAAACAGTAATAACTACAATCAGAGGCCTAAGTAATTTGATTGATGTAGCAAACAGTAATAACTACAATCAGAGGCCTAACTTATTTGATTGATGTAGCTGTTGAAGGTAAAAAACAAACAGTAATAACTACAATCAGAGGCCTAACTTATTTGATTGACGTAGCTGTTGAAGGTAAAAAACAAACAGTAATAACTACTATCAGAGGCCTAACATATTTGTTTGACGTAGCTGTTGAAGGTAAAAAACAAACAGTAATAACTACAATCAGAGGCCTAACTTATTTGATTGATGTAGCTGTTGAAGGTAAAAAACAAACAGTAATAACTACAATCAGAGGCCTAACTTATTTGATTGATGTAGCTGTTGAAGGTAAAAAACAAACAGTAATAACTACTATCAGAGGCCTAACATATTTGTTTGATGTAGCCGTTGAAGGTAAAAACAAACAGTAATAACTACTATCAGAGGCTTAACATATTTGTTTGACGAAGCTTTTTCAATATAAAAAGAAACAATAACAACTCTTGTGAGATGTGTAACACATTTGATTGATGTAGCTGTTTGAAGATAAAAACAAATACCAATAAGTACTGTGGGAGGCCCAAACGTTTATTCTTGCTTATTTTATTTTACAGAAATCATTAGTGCGTTTGTTCATAAAGCTATTGTCTAATAGTCTAATGTCACGTTCTTGGTTTAATATTTTACTTGGACTCAAATGTAATTATTGTGAAAGTTATGTTTCACTCTCTTCATCAGATATCATGTTAATAAACATAAATCAATATTCAGTAATGTCTGGAATAAATAACGCACAAAGTATGACGAGAATACAACAAACAGATATGTAGCAGGCAATCTGGTGTTACAATACACAATATTACGTACTCAGATACCTAACACGTTATCAGAATATACAGTATGGAACAAACATGATTTGGTTATTATAATTGTATTATGTTTGTTGAAAGTAGTTTGTGTTGAAACGTCTTGCATGAATAAAACTAATTTGTTTTCTTACCGAAGTTTTGACTATTTTTAATGAGAATTCAACCAGCGAATCATCACAGAACATTCGCATCCTAATATGTCGAATAAAATTGTAGTTGGAACGAAATGCACAAGACCCATCAAAGGTAAGGTTACAGTGTATCACACATTCACAAGACCCATCAAAGTTAAGGTTACAGTGTATCACAGATTCACAAGACCCATCAAAGTTAAGGTTACAGAGTATGACACATTCACAAGTCCCATCAAAATTAAGGTTACAGAGTATGACACATTCACAAGACCCATCAAAGTTAAGGTTACAGTGTATCACACATTCACAAGACCCATCAAAGTTAAGGTTACAGTGTATCACAGATTTACAAGACCCATCAAAGTTAAGGTTACAATTTATCACACTTTCACAAGACCCATCAAAGTTAAGGTTACAGAGTATCACACATTTACAAGACCAATGAAAGCTAAAGCTACAGTGTATCTTACATTTACAAAACCCATCAAAATGAAAGCTACAATGTATCTTATGATTTTCAAGACCCATCAAAGTTAAGGCTACAGTTTATCACACTTTCACAAGACCCATCAAAGTTAAGGCCACAGTGTATCACACATTTACATGACCCATGAAAGCTAAGACTACAGTGTATCACTAGGGTGCGTCAGCGAATAAAGGATAAATATTAAAATGTCCCATTTTTTTTGCTCAGTTGTGCCACTGCATGAGAAAAGAACATAGACAAAGTTTCATTTCAATCACGAAGTATTTAGGGGTCGCGCATCCCTCGCAAAGTTCACTATTTTCCTTAAATTTACCCTACATTACATTGTTAATGTTAATTAAATTATTTAAAGAAATTATTTAATATTTATTGATTATACAATTAGAAAAAACATAAAAGCTTGAAAGAAAAATTTATTTCATTGAAGTTTTATCTTGCCTGCCCCCTTCGCATTATGTTCGCCGATGTTTTCAGCCACCTGAATCATATACTGAAATTGATCTTCGTTCTTGGTGCAGCCCTTTGATGTAAACTGTTGAATTAAAGTTACTTCTCTTTCAGCTGCGTCATTTGTCACAAAAAGTTTCTTTACTCTGTCCTTTCCTTGTTTGTACTCTTCAGAGGCGCTCCACTCTTTCGGTGGTAATGATAAAAATGCGCTACTAATATCCAGATGGTAGAAAATTTTCTTCGTTGCCGAGGTAAAAAAATCTGGAAGTTTTCTGGAAACAGCATTGCTTGCAACATCAACTGTTAAACGTGGAGTTGGCCTAGGAGATCCTTTCACGGTATTCATATTTGAGACCATCTTGAGTTTATCGCTATTCGTTACACCGTCATCAAAGAGCGCAAGCCCAACTGCAACCTCAGATAAATACCATAAATGCCGATTCATTGCCTTTGTACCAACTTCCTTAATCATATGATTTTCATGCAATGCAAGTTCCTTGAGTAGTGTAAGGTCCCTTCGAGCTGCCACGGAAGCATCCTTAGCTGTAAACCATGAGAGCAAGTAATGTTTAGTTATAAAGACACACAACTCGCCAAGTTTGCTGCAGAAATGTGCGTCAAATGAAACACGAGATGAAGCAGGCCGTGGTTGCAGTCTACCAAACTCCTCTTGGAACATCCAAATTTTAAGAGAATATATTGCTCGAGCCATCCATCGTGCACGATGTACAGCACCAGAAGTACTGAAAGAAACTGAGGAACGTCCGTGTGGAAGAGATCCAAGAAAAATGACAGCTAATTCCAAGAGCTCTTTATAATCGACCCGTGGTTGATGAGATTGAAGGAGATTCTGACAAAATTGAATAATATCATCCTTCCAAGGCTGTATTCGGGTGGCATTGCTTCTACTGCTGTTATGTACTTAGTTTTATTAATTTTAGGCCAACAATCTCTAAAGTTTAAAAACAAAGTAATATCTGGACTTTTTGATGTCTCTATCACGAGAGTAGAGAATACAGCGCTCAGAAGAATCTTCAAAATGTGATGTATACAGGCAAGGTGCAAGAGCTTACGTTCAAGTAACATTTCAATCCTCAGATAGACGCCAGATTTGGATCCTGTATTGGTCGCCGTGGTGTCAAAGCAAAGTGATTTAATTCTGTCTTTTACATTCCATTCTACTAAAACTGATCCGATCTCAGAAGCTACTGAATTTGCATCCCCACTGTCAATCTTGGGCACTGAAAGAATCTTTTCTACACCTTCACCTGAAACTAAAATTGCCAAACGTTCGATCTTCTCTCTGCCACCCAAGTCAGGCATCAGCTTATCATCCCAATGTAATGTTAAAGGAACGTTTGGAGAAACACTTTCCTTCAATTCAGCTGCTAGAAGAGTACGGTTAGTAATTCGTTTCCTCCTTATGGAACTTGGGCTAATGGCAAGATCCTCGATATTATGTCCAATATGAGCTGCAAAGGAAGCAAAATTTGCGCGGCTTTTCGGTCACTGATCTGGGTTCTGTCTAAAGTCGAAGCTAGCCTTTCACTAATGCCAATTTTTCGTTTGGTTCCGGAAGCACGTTGTTATTTTGTCCGCATTGCGCAACCCCTAAATATTAATGTATTGGATTGATTTTTGCGCCAGCATATTTTTTTCATTGAATGGAATCAAATTATAAGAGAGCGACTGAGTGTCACAACTTTTTGTTTATTGACGCACCCTAGACTGTATCACGCATTCACAAGTCCAATCAAAGTTAAAGCTACAAAGTATCTAACATTGTTGTATAAACAAGATATTTATAAAACTGTCCGGTTGTGAGCTATTGTTAGTTTACAAATTCCCATTCATGTCTAAACATTTCTTCCATGTGTTAATCTACCTCAAAAAAACTTTAATTAATTAACTTTAACTAATGTTATCGTTTCTTTAAACATTGTGTAATACAAAGAACATCATAAGTCATATACACCTTAATAAAATAAACATTTTTATCTGTGAAATATCTCTAATATATTATTTCTTCTAGTTATGTGGTAAACTGTATAATTATTAATGTAGGTGTTGTTGTTGGTGCTACCACAGGATGCGACTTGTGGACGTAGTGTAGTTAAATCTAGTGCTTCTACGTTCTCCCTTTCAGCTGCCTCCGCTGGCTAGCCTACAGGTGGATAGGGGAGCGGACTATGTAAGTTTCCCTCTGCCAGTACACAGTCTCTCCTGCACCAGGACTCTTACAGTGCCTATCCGTGGCAACACACAGTAACTGGGAACCTCACGGCCCCAGGCTAAACTGCAAGGGAATTCGGAGCATCTTGGGCCACAGAGATGCTATGTGCATAGCCCATCGGTGTGGACACGTTCTGACATCCACCATTCAAGACTATGGGTCAAATAGTTCTGTTGCCTTGCGGATTAGTATTTTTATCTAAAGGCTAAGGGGACTGGCTCTGACAGAAAGGAGGAGGAGTGACTGTTCTTCAGGCGGTTGAGAAGTCTTCCAGATGACCAATGACTTAACTAAAATCCTGGAGAGGGCACTCCAGTTGCTGATGCTGCTACCAGCAGACACAACACGGTAGGTGGCATTAACCGGTTTTAAGGGTGTTCATATCGGCGTAAAGATACCCACTATGGGTCGTCTACGATGGTGGGGTTGCTATTTAGCGCCATTGGTCATTCGCGGCCCGCCTAACCCAGGCAGCCTCTAGGCAAAAGGCACTGACCCGTCGTTGTATACTTACCTCATTGGGCGTACGGGGCTTAGGGGCAGTGCCCCACAAGTGGACAGTAACTTGACGCCGACAGGTACAATAAACTCGACAATTAGCGCCCATGCGGGTGCTGGCCAGCGCTACAGTGTGTGTGCGCCTGGACAGATGACCCAAATGGTCAACAGGAGAAGAGTAAATAGGAGTAAGAGGAGGAAAAAGATTTTAGGAAGACGAGGCCTGGGAAAAGAGCTGGGAAGAGACGACTCACTGCAAAGTGCAAAAGATTGACAGGGAAACGTCTCATGGCTCATCAGGGGAATAAGAGGAAACAAACTTGTCCTAGAGAAGGTAACTGGGACATTCGACCTGATACTTCTGCACGAGACTAAGCTTCAAGAAATGATTAATTCAACCTGGAATGATGAACTTTGGATAGATTGTTAGGCAACAGTGGACTAGCCATCGCTAGCAGGATAGATTGCACTATCAAAATGGAACGTCTGGATGACCAAACATACAACACCCACAACAGAAAGATCCAGTTAGATGCCATCAGGACCAGTAAGGAAAAAGCACCCGGGCCAAATGGCATCATTTTCAAGAATGTTAAAGACCTGCCAAAAGAGGTAATCCATAGCTTAGCAAAGGCTTATGAAAAGAGCTGGAAGTCAGGAGTCATCCCAGAATTCTGGACAAATGCTTTCATAAGTGATGTGCTAAAGCCAGGAAAAGACCCCAAAAGCCTTAGTGGATAACGTATCATTGTGGTACAGAACTTTATTCGAAATATCCCTGAGAGAGTTCTTGCTCGCTACATCACCAAACATCACCTGCTTCCTGAAGGTCTTGGAGGATACTCAACGTAAAACTTTGATCAATGATGCCAGTTTCACAACTGAAACGTGGTCTAGTTTGGAAAGGAAGGAGAACACTAGCAGTTGCTCTTGATCTTGAAGATGCCTAAAATAGGGTGTGACTTCCTCTCTCGCTGACAAGATGTTGCAGTTGGAACTCCCAAATTTGTGTATCACATGGATTATATCGGCCCTCAGTCAGCGTCGTTTCATCATAAAAGATGATGAATGGAGGTCAGACTGGTAAACCATTAGCACTGGCCTCCAACAAGATAACCTACGTCACCTGTCCTTTTTAACATTTACACCCTTGATAACGGAAGGCTGGACAGACCTGACATCATAATCAAAACTTTTGTTGATGACATCTTGGTTCATGCCAGTGAGACACCTACAAAAATGATCACAAGTAGGATTCAACTCAGACTGAACAACATGAGAGACTGGTTTATTTATATGCAAAAACGGCTCGTTTGGGTTGAGAAAATATTTTACATAGAAGAGCGAACAACGTTTCGACCTTCTTCGGTCATCGTCCAGTTCACAAAGAAAGAGGTAACTGACCGGAAGCTGACCACATGTTTGAAAGAAATTGTGTAACTGAGTGTCAGAATGTAGAGGGCGGGCTTAGATGTTTAAATATATAATTTTATTTATTTTTTTATATTAATATAGGTATAAAGGCGTTCCTTTATATTGGTTTATTTTGGGTTTAAGTTGTTGTATAAGTAAGGCTTCTTTAATTTTGCGTTTGTTTATGTTTGTTTCTTTAGACACACGAGACGCAACTGAACAAATTACTACTACAAATGAAAAAAGCCAACACAATTTCACAAACACTTTATTCTTACCTACGTAAAACCGACTCACGCACACCACAAATATACGGCATCCCCAAACCTCATAAACCAGAGTGTCCATTACGACCAATAATGTCCACATATGAATCGTTTAATTACAATCTTGGTAAATACATAGCATGGGCATTCTCCAAATATGTAACATCAGTCAGCTCATTCATCAAAGACTCTTTTAATTTCAAGTCTAATCTAAATCAACTTAATCATAAAGCCTTAATGGCCAGTTTCGATGTTATATCCCTCTTTACAGAAGTTCCAACCACTGAAGCCTGCAAGATAGCCTTAGAACTCTATATCCGAGACCCTAACCCAACTACAGACATTCCTAGCAACCAATTAGCAACCCTCATAGAATTCACCAAGATGAAGACAAACTTCATGTTCAACAACCACAACTACATACAAACAAATGGCCTAAGCATGGGCAACCCAGTATCACCAGTTCTAGCCAATATTTTTATGACACAAGTTGAAACACAAGCAATTAACACAGCATTACATCCAGCACCATACTGGTACAGATATGTAGATGACACGGTTGCGGGATTCACCTCTATAGAACACACTTAATTGTTTTTTCAATCACATTAACTCTATATATCCCAACATTAACTTCACATGTGAACAAGAAGAAAGCAATCAAATATCATTTCTTAACCTCAAAATTACAAGAACTGACACACAATTTAAAACAGAAATCCACCGAAAAATCACCCATACTGGACTATACATTCCTTGGGACTCAGCACATGGAACAAAACAAAAACTCAACATACTAAGAAACCAAATAAACACAGCCATAAAACTATGCTCACCAGATAAAATTAACGATGAATTAGACAAAATAAAACAATACTTCATCAACATCAATAAGTTTCCTCCACAAACCGTAGAAAACATTATACGCACACACCTAGACAGAAAGCAAAATCAACCAACAAAAGTAAATATATCTCACGAATCAAAAAATCACGAAACCATATACTGCTGTATACCACATATTCCTGACATCAGCAAACAAATAACCAACATTTGGCAAAAATTAGTAACAAAATATGACATACCAGTTAATACCAAATTTATTCAAAAACCAGGCACAAAACTGAGGTCTATATTATGTAAAAACACTGACAAACACCACACCAACATTATTTATAAAATACAATGTGATAACTGCCACGTCTTCTATATTGGAGAAACAAGTAGAAAAATGGAAACCAGATTCAAAGAACATAAATAGTCACCTTCACACGTTTTCGAATACTGCAAATCAAATAACCACAATATTACAATAGAAAACACCCAAATACTAAATAAAGAAACAAACATAAACAAACGCAAAATTAAAGAAGCCTTACTTATACAACAACTTAAACCCAAAATAAACCAATATAAAGGAACGCCTTTATACCTATATTAAATGTAATAGAATAATAATATTATATATTCAAACATCTGACACCTCCCTCTACGTTCCGACACTCAGTTGCACAACCCCCTTTCAAACATGTGGTCAGCTTCCGGTCAGTTACCTCTTTCTTTGTGAACCTGACGATGACCGAAGAAGGTCGAAACGTTGTTCGCTCTTCTATGTAAAATATTTTCTCAACCCAAACGAGCCGTTTTTGCATATAAATTTCTCAACAAGTGGGTTTTCGACATCACTGATAAGAGACTGGTGTAAAGATTAATTCACAGATAGTCAAAGCACTGTTTCTTACTCTCAACATCAGATATTCCCATTCCAACCTTTGGATGCAATAAAAATTACACACGAGAACTCATTGTGCTTTTTGGGCATTGAGTTTGACAGGCAATTGAACTTCTCCGAGCACGTGGATGAGCTCATTGTCAGGACTACAAAAGGAATGAATCCCCTTCGTGCTGCAGCAGGTAAGCATGCTGTACAGAAGCCCTGTGCTTTCAGTGGTTGATTATGCACTGCCCCAGGCACAACTCAGCGACAACCAGCTTAGAAGACGGGAAAGAATACAGAACGCATGTCTCAGAATCATCACAGGTTGCACAAAATCATCTCTAGTGCCAGTACTCCATCATCTCACTGGATTCCCAAATATTAAGGACAGGCAAACATTGCAAAGAGCCATACTGTTTGCCAAGGCTTGGAAAAACCCAAGACATGGACTTCACATCTTTACAATGAAGTACTCTTTCATTGCTCAACCATCCAACCAACAAAGACATTCTCTACGCCACACAAGACTTGAAGTAGCCTTAGTTCTCATCTAAAGAGGAAGTCGTGGTCTGAAGTAGCCCTTAGTTCTCATCTAAAGAGGAAGTCATGGTCTGAAGTAGCCCTTAGTTCTCATCTAAAGAGGAAGTCGTGGTCTGAAGTAGCCCTTAGTTCTCATCTAAAGAGGAAGTCGTGGTCTGAAGTAGCCCTTCGTTCTCATCTAAAGGGGAAGTCGTGGTCTGAAGTAGCCCTTAGTTCTCATCTAAAGGGGAAGTCGTGGTCTGAAGAAGTAGCCCTTAGTTCTCATCTAAAGAGGAAGTCGTGGTCTGAAGTAGCCCTTAGTTCTCATCTAAAGGGGAAGTCGTGGTCTGAATTAGCCCTTAGTTCTCATCTAAAGAGGAAGTCGTTGTCTGAAGTATCTGCAGTGACTTGTAAGAAGATCTGCAGTTCAACAGAGACTGCAGACTTCAAGGTGCAGCAGAAACAGTATGTCAGGAAATGTTCCAGGAACTTGGCCAGAAGGTAAATCTCATCATTACAACAGACAGCTATTTCACACCACAGATCATAAGAGCAGGTTGGGGATTTGCTGCGTTTCTGGATGGCACACCCATAACTGAGGAGTCTGGAACATGCACCCTGTATACAAGTACCACAAGAATGGAAATTGAGGCTGTCAAGCAAGCTCTTGGATGGCTTGTCCGAGAATTCACTGATGTCGCCACAGTCGTGTTTACCACCGACTCCATGGCAGTGTTGCAGAGAATCCAGAGTGGCTGGCTACCTGATGGGTGGAGAAATATGGCTGCACCTTATCTCCATGATAAATTTCTCACTTTTGTGTATGTCCCAGGCCTCGCTGGTGCCAAGTACAATGAGAAACCTGACCAACTAGCAGCATCAGCAGAACCAACAGACCAGATGTCACTCTTTTCCTCAAAATATAACATTCTTGTGGCAACAATCACGCAAGAGCATCAGAGTCTCTCATGCACTCAAAAGACGAAGATGGAATTGTCAGTCTCAGAGCCCCTTTTAGCATCTCTCGTGACAGCTACAATAAAGGTCCGAACAGATGTCACAAAAATCAGTTGACCACCGGTAACATTAGTAGTAGTAGTAGTAGTAGTGACCCGCTGGACACACCCTCCCGGATGCCCACCAGCCAACCCAAGTAACCAAGTAAGAATACTAATTAGCCATGTAGTAAACTGAATAATTATTAGTGTAGGAACACTAATTACTTACGTGGTAAACTGTATAATTATTACCGTAGGAATACTAATTAGTCTTGTAGTAAACTGTATAATTATTAGTGTAGGAATAGTAATTGGTCTTGTAGTAAACTGTATAATTATTAGTGTAGGAATAGTAATTGGTCTTGTAGTAAACTGTATAATTATTAGTGTAGGAATAGTAATTGGTCTTGTAGTAAACTGTATAATTATTAGTGTAGGAATGGCCCGGCATAGCCAAATGTGTTAAGGTGTTCGACTCCTAATCCGAGGGTCGCGGGTTCGAATCCCAGTCACACCAAACATGCTCACCCTTTCAGCCGTGGGGGCGTTAGAATATGACTGTCAATCCCACTATTCGTTGGTAAAGGAGCAGCCCAAGAGTTGGCGGTGGGTGGTGATGACTAGCTGACTTCCCTCTTGTCTTACACTGCTAAATTAGGGACGGCTAGCGCAGATAGCCCTTGAGTAGCTTTGCGCGAGATTCCAAAACACAAACAAACAGTGTAGGAATACTAATTAGTCATGTAGTAAACTGTATAATTATCAGTGTAGGAATACTATTTAGTCACGTAGTAAACTGTGTAATTATCAGTGTAGGAATACTAATTAGTCACGTAGTAAACTGTATAATTATCAGTGTAGGAACACTAATTAGTCACGTAGTATACTGTATAATTATCAGTGTAGGAATACTAATTAGTCACGTGGTAAACTGTATAATTATCAGTGTAGGAATACTAATTAGCCACGTAGTAAACTGTATAATTATCAGTGTAGGAACACTAATTAGTCACGAAGTAAACTGTATAATTATCAGTGTAGGAACACTAATTAGCCACGTAATAAACTGTATAATTATGAGTGTAGGAACACTAATTAGTCACGAAGTAAACTGTATAATTATCAGTGTAGGAATACTAATTAGTCACGTGGTAAACTGTATAATTATCAGTGTAGGAATACTAATTAGCCACGTAGTAAACTGTATAATTATCAGTGTAGGAATACTAATTAGTCACGTAGTAAACTGTATAATTATCAGTGTAGGAACACTAATTAGTCACGAAGTAAACTGTATAATTATCAGTGTAGGAATACTAATTAGTCACGTGGTAAACTGTATAATTATCAGTGTAGGAATACTAATTAGCCACGTAGTAAACTGTATAATTATCAGTGTAGGAACACTAATTAGTCACGAAGTAAACTGTATAATTATCAGTGTAGGAACACTAATTAGCCACGTAATAAACTGTATAATTATCAGTGTAGGAATACTAATTAGTCACGTAGTAAACTGTATAATTATGAGTGTAGGAACACTAATTAGTCACGAAGTAAACTGTATAATTATCAGTGTAGGAACACTAATTAGCCACGTAATAAACTGTATAATTATCAGTGTAGGAATACTAATTAGTCACGTAGTAAACTGTATAATTATGAGTGTAGGAACACTAATTAGTCACGAAGTAAACTGTATAATTATCAGTGTAGGAACACTAATTACTGACTGTTAATGTTGTTGTGAACTAGTTCACTTGTTTATCATATATTCAACTAAAACATCTGTTACACTTAATAATGAAATAGTTGGATAATATTGGTATGTTTTTTTACACTTTCGTCTCAACGATTCAAAGGTTTTCCCCGTTTGAAAAACGGTTTCTCTGCACTAGCAGCTGAGGTCGTTGAAGGGTTTGAGCCTGTCGAAGACAGCTCGTATCACGAGCTCATGTAAGAGGCAGCACGTGATTGGTAGCGGCGGGAAGAAAGGGAGATGAAACTGTGGACTCAGAGAGGAACCAAGAGCTCGTGCCGCACAGGAAACGCTAGTGGTCCCTGAAGTAAAAAGAACACTCTGTCCCACATCTATAGTATGCATGTAAATTAGTGTGTTAGAGTGAAGGTGAGGCGGATATGGAGTTAGAAGCTGCAGGGCTGGTTCGATATACAAAGCTGCGGCGGAGAAACGGAAAGGTTGCGTCAAAGAATTGAACAATGATAATAGGATGTAATGAACGTGTTTCCATCTCAGCAGAGTTCAGCATATAGCTGTACTTTAGAAATGTTACATTGGAATCGTTGTAGTTACTTAAGGCTCTATTGTTACCTGAAAGTAAGAACTGTGGATCAGCTCGGTTCATTATCCTGATTGTTTTGACTACTAACAGAAACACCATTATTTTACTCTAGTACAAGGTATGGACAAACTTATTGGATGAATGAATTAATGTGGTTAACTTCTTTATCTATAGATCAAATATACCTTGATACCAGTGGAAAACTATTTATATTCCACGTACTAAACTTGACATTTACTGTGTTCATTTACCCAAACAGTTCGCTTTTCAAAACACTCGCCATTTAATCGTGTTCTATAATTAACTGTTGTGTTACGTTGGGAGAAACGTACCAAAGGAAATTCGTGTAGAAGAATCAACTTTCTTATTTCTTCTTTATTAAAAATGATTGTTAACAGAGAACTACTAACTCTCCAACTTTCTCATTTCTTCTTTATTAAAAATGATTGTTAACATAGAACTACTAACTCTCCAACTTTCTTATTTCTTCCTTATTACAAATGATTGTTAACAGAGAACTACTAATTCTCCAACTTTCTCATTTCTTCTTTATTACAAATGATTGTTAACAGAGAACTACTAACTCTCCAACTTTCTTATTTCTTCTTTATTAAAAATGATTGTTAACAGTGAAGTACTAACTCTCCAACTTTCTTATTTCTTCCTTATTACAAATGATTGTTAACAGAGAACTACTAATTCTCCAACTTTCTCATTTCTTCTTTATTACAAGTGATTGTTAACAGTGAACTACTAATTCTCCAACTTTCTCATTTCTTCTTTATTACAAATGATTGTTAACATAGAACTACTAACTCTCCAACTTTCTTATTTCTTCCTTATTACAAATGATTGTTAACAGAGAACTACTAATTCTTCAACTTTCTTATTTCTTCTTTATTAAAAATGATTGTTAACAGAGAACTACTAACTCTCCAACTTTCTTATTTCTTCTTTATTAAAAATGATTGTTAACAGAGAACTACTAACTCTCCAACTTTCTTATTTCTTCCTTATTACAAATGATTGTTAACAGAGAACTACTAACTCTCCAACCTTTTTTATTTTTTCCTTATTACAAATGATTGTTAACAGATAACTACTAACTCTACAACTTTCTTATTTCTTCTTTATTAAAAATGATTGTTAACAGAGAACTACTAACTCTCCAACTTTCTTATTTCTTCCTTATTACAAATTATTGTTATCAGTGAAGTACTAACTCTCCAACTTTCTTATTTCTTCTTTATTACAAATGATTGTTAACAGAGAACTACTAACTCTCCAACTTTCTCATTTCTTCTTTATTAAAAATTATTGTTAACAGAGAACTACTAACTCTCCAACTTTCTTATTTCTTCTTTATTAAAAATGATTGTTAACAGAGAACTACTAACTCTCCAACTTTCTTATTTCTTCCTTATTACAAATGATTGTTAACAGAGAACTACTAACTCTCCAACCTTTTTCATTTCTTCCTTATATCTTTTGTATTAATCAAGTTAGTTTAGTTTATGTTTCGTTTTAAATGCAAAATGTAATGTTAATTTATAGGATAAATTTAGGCTGGAATTTAAAAGTGTTGAAAGTAGTGTTATCCAATAGATATATAAATATACAATGTTCTTGTATGATATTCTCTAAATTAATGTGTAAAAATTTGTCTTTGATCATAATACTAACAGTGAACGTATAATGTTTCCGTATGTGACTAGTTTTTCTGAATTTATTTTATAGTAACTGTCTATATATGTGACTCTAATAACTTCTTAAGATCAGTTTAGAACAGGAGAACAAAAAACAGTACAATGTGTTCTCCAGCTTGTAACGTGACTGCGCGTACTATGAACGTGCGTGTTTGAAAACAGCACGCTTGTAATTGTAGTTAATTAAGAACAAGAGCACAGAAGGCACTACCATATGTCAACGTATTGTTTAGTGACAATGATAAAGTATCAAGTTACAAGGCATCAAGCTAGTGTTAGGCAATTTTTCAAAAAAATTCTCTGCACGCGATTGTAGTGCATTATCGTGTAACTTGGTGAGCACGAGGAATGTTTTTTACGGAAGTAAAAGTGGAAAGGAAATAAAATATTCGTTGATGTGAAACAGAAGCGATGACACGAATGAACCGAGTTTTGTTGTTATTTAGAGTTGCATGTTTGATACGTTTTTCTGTTATTAAATAAGAGAGCTTAGTTTTATTCATATCTAGCTTAACCGAGTGTTGTTGTTATTTAGTGTTGAATGTTTGATACGTTTTTCTGTTATTAAATAAGAGAGCTTAGTTTTATTCATATCTAGCTTAACCGAGTGTTGGTGTTATTTAGTGTTGAATGTTTGATTCGTTTTTCTTTTATTAAATAAGAGAGCTTGGTAGAATATGACAAGTGAATTTAAAAAACAAACATTGTTTCAGAGTAGAAGATGACGACAGTATTCCTGAAACCTAACAATGTATCTAAATAGGTAACGACAAGTAAATTCTTAAAAACTACAAAACTCTTTTTCAGTTGAAAATAAGAAATGTTTTCTTTAAATTAACAAACATTATTTTAGAGAAGAAGGCGACAAATGTATTCTCAAAAGGAAATAAGCATTGTTTTATAGCAGAAGATCACAAGTATATTCTTAAAAACGAACATTGTTTCATAGTAGAAGATTAGAAACATAGTTTTGGAGTGAAGATAACAAATGTATTGTTAAAAGCAATCAAATATTGCTTTAAAATAGAATGTCAAATATATTCTTAAAAACCGACAAACATTGTTTCAGAAGAGATGACGACAAGGGTATTCTTGAAAACTGAGAAACATTGTTTCAGTGTAGAAAGTGACAATTGTAGTTTTTAAAACTGAAAACATTCTTTCAGAGATGAATATGACAAATGTATTCTTAACAACAAACATTGTTTCAAAGTAGAATATCACAAGTATACTCTTTAAAACTACAAACATTGTTTTACAGCATATTCCTAAAACCAAACAAACATTGTTTCACAGTATATTCCTAAAACCAAACAAACATTGTTTCACAGTATATTCTTATAAACCAAAAAACTGTTTTAGAGTAGAAGATGGCAAACGTATTCTTTAAAACAAACAAACAAACATTCTTTTAAAGTTGAATATGATAAATGTATTTTTAAAAATAAATATTGTTTTTGAGTAGAATATCACAAATCTATTCTTAAAAACTCAAATTGTTTCGTATAAAAAGATAAGTATATTTGTAAAACTAATAAACAATGCTTTACAGTACAACATAACAAATACATTCTTAAAAACTAGGAAACATTGTGTTAGAGCAGAAGATGACATACGTATTTTCAAACAGAAACAAACAATGTTTCAAAGTAAAATATGGCAAATGTATTCATAAAAGCAAACATTGTTTTAAAGTAGAATATGATAAATGTATTCTTAAAAACTAACCTTGTTTCATGGTAGAAGATGACAATTATATTGTTTAAAACTAACATTGTTTCCTGGTAGAAGATGAAAAGTGTATTCTTCTAAACATTCCTTTATAGTAGAATATAGAAAATATATCCAGAAAACTAAAAACACATTGTTTCAGATGAAAAGTATGTTCTAAAAACTAACATTATTTTAGAGTAGAGAAGTGTGTTTTAAAACAAATATTGTTTCATAGAATAATATCACAAGTATATTTATCAGACTAACAAAGACTATTTTAGAGTAGACGACCACAAATGTATTCTTAAAAACTAACAAACAATGTTTAAGAATAGAATATAACAAATGTATTTTTAAAAGCAAACAAACATTGTTAGGGAGTAAAATATGACAAGTATAAACTTATAAACAAACATAATTTTAATGTATAAGATGAAAAGTATATTCTAAAAATACACATTGTTTCATAAAAGATGTAAAGCATATTTTAACACGTATATTTTGAAAAACTAACAATTATTGTTTCAAAGTAGACGATGAAAAATGTATTTTTCAAAACTAATAAACACAGAGTAGAGAATGACAAGTATAATATTATAAACAAACATTGTTTTACTGGAGAAGATTACAAGTATATTCTTAAAAACTAACAAACGTTGTTTTACTGTAGAAGATTACAAATATATTCTTAAAAACTAACAAACGTTGTTTTACTGTAGAAGATTACAAATATATTCTTAAAAACTAACAAACGTTGTTTTACTGGAGAAGATGACAAGTATATTC
The DNA here is from genome assembly GCF_004210375.1 of Tachypleus tridentatus. NCBI lineage: Eukaryota > Metazoa > Arthropoda > Merostomata > Xiphosura > Limulidae > Tachypleus > Tachypleus tridentatus. Next base: position 5,351,764 of record NC_134837.1, read on the forward strand.
TTAAAAACTAACAAACGTTGTTTTACTGTAGAAGATTACAAGTATATTCTTAAAACTCACAAATATTGTTTTAGAGAAGAATATGACAAATGTATTATTAAAAACTAACAAACATTTTTTCAGAGTTGAAGATGACAAGTATATTCTTAAAAACCTATATTGTTTCAGAGTCGAAGATAAGAATTGTATTATTCGTTTCAGATGTTTTGAAAGATTTTGAATTTATTTTTTGAATAATTTATAGTCTTCAACGTTTTGATTACCTAGACTACCCATATAAGGAGAGAAAGAACAAACGTTGGATCTGTCCTCTACCAACAGAGTAACAAAATCTAACAATTTAAGAAATTCAGGAACCTATGGTTGTACTTTGTTTCACCAATAAAAACCAATGTCGCAAAAATACCATTTCTATTAGCTTCTTTCATTATATGTTATTAAATTTCAGAATTTTTGTTAGTAATTCATCTAATAAGAACCTCCAGAAAATTGTTCCTGGTTAAAGTATAAATGTTTTGTTATTATTCATCGAACATTTACTAAAATCTGTCAAATTAAATGTATTGTTTAATTATTCTGTTCTAAATTAGTCAATAAAGTAATTTTCAGATGATTTTATGTGTTTTTTAAAAGCTCAACTCTGTATGACGTGAAATATCGGGTTTCGACACACGTGGTGGGTAAAGCTCAGATAGCCCATTGTGCTTAACAACATACAATCTAAGCCCAAAGTAATTATGAAGAAAGAATTACAAACGTTACTTTTCCCAGGCGTATTTGTGACCAAGGTGTTGACCAAGCGATATACCATATTTATCAGGTACAAACGTTCAACTCTGATTTCTTCTTTTTACATGTTGTCAATCAGTCTTCTTTTCTAACCTTCTGTAAATAAAATCTACGAGGTTTAAGATTTGTTTCTTACCAGAACTTTCCTTTGAGTTTTAGTGTTTTATAAATCCATTATAAGATATTTTTCTGTACAGGTAAAATCAGGGGTGAAGCTTGAGAGCGGGACAGACAAAGCAGAAAAATCGGGGTGAGCTGCCACTTAAAGAATTCCGTTTTCCTGAGTCCCCTCACTTCAAGATTGATGTTGTCACTTCAGCTGCTACTTAAAGAATTCCATCTCCCTGAGCCCCTTCACTTCAAGATTGATGGTATCACTTCAGCTGCCACTTAAAAAATTCCACCAGCCTGAGTCCCCTCACTTCAAGATTGATGTTATCACTTCAATTCTTTGTTAAGATCCTCCCCATGAGTCAGATGGTAACTAACGGCTGGAGTCATTTCACCAAATGATATTATTTTATTGTTGTTGATAGTGGACAGTTTTTATTGTTATTAGTAGTGGACGATTGTTATTGTTGTTGATAGTGGACAGTTTTATTGTTATTAGTAGTGGACGATTGTTATTGTTGTTGATAGTGGACAGTTTTTATTGTTATTAGTAGTGGACGATTGTTATTGTTGTTGATAGTGGACAGTTGTTATTGTTGTTGATATTGGACTATTGTCATTGTTAGTAGTGGACGGTTGTTATTGTTGTTGATAGTGGACAGATGTTATTGTTAGTAGTGGACATTTGTTATTGTTGTTGATATTGGACTATTGTCATTGTTAGTAGTGGACTGTTTTATTGTTATTGATGGTGGACAACTGTTATTGTTGTTGATATTGGACTATTGTCATTGTTAGTAGTGGACGGTTGTTATTGTTGTTGATAGTGGACAATTGTTATTGTTGTTGATAGTGGACAGATGTTATTGTTGTTGATAGTGGACAATTGTTATTGTTGTTGATAGTGGACAGATGTTATTGTTAGTAGTGGACAGTTGTTATTGTTGTTGATAGTGGACGGTTGTTATTGTTGTTGATAATTGATTGTTGTTATTGTTGTTGATAGTGGACTGTTTTATTGTTATTGATGGTGGACAACTGTTATTGTTGCTGATAGTGGACTGTTGTTATTGTTAGTAGTGGACGGTTGTTATTGTTGTTAGTAGTGGACGGTTGTTATTGTTGTTAGTAGTAAACGGTTGTTATTGTTATTGATATTGGACAGTAGTTATTGTTGTTGATAAAATGACACACGTTACTGCTAGTAGTGGACGGCTGTTGCCGATAACAGACAGCCGTTTTTTTTGTTGCCGAGAGGGACAGCCATTACTGGTTGCTGATAAATGACAGACGTTATTGTTAGTAGTGGACGGTTGTTATTGTTGTTGATAGTTGATTGTTGTTGATAGTGGACTATTGTTACTGTTAGTGATAGTGGACGGTTGTTACTTGTTGCCGATAGTGGGCAGCCGTTATTGTTGCCGATAGTGGAAGCCGTTTACTGTTGCCGATAGTGACTGGTTGTTACCATTGCCGATAGTGACAGCCGTTACTGTTAGCAGTGGACGGCCGTTATTGTTGCCGATAAAGTGACAGCCTTTACTGTTATTAGTAGTGGACGGCCGTTACTGTTGCTGATAACGGACAGCTTGTTATTGTTGCTTGATACTGGACCATTGTTACTGTTAGCAGTGGACAGTTGTTACTGTTAGCAGTGGACTGGTTGTTACTGTTGCTGATAGTGACAGCCTTTACTGTTACTGAGTAGTGGACGGCTGTTACTGTTGCCGATAGTGGACGGTTGTTACTGCTGCTGATAGTGACAGATGTTATTGTTAGCAGTGACAGCCGTTACTGTTGCTGATACTGACCATTGTCACTGTTAGTAGTGGACTGTTTTATTGTTACTGATGGTGACAACCGTTATTGTTGCTGATACTGGACCATTGTCATTGTTAGTAGTGACAACTGTTATTGCTGTTAATAGTGACAGACGTTACTGTTGCTGATAGTGTGACAACTGTTGTATTGTTGCTGATAGTGGACAGATGTTATTGTTAGTAGTGGACAGTTGTTATTGTTGTTGATAGTGGACGGTTGTTATTGTTGTTGATAGCCGACAGATGTTATTGCTAGTAGTGAACGGTTGTTATTGTTGTTGATAGTGAACAGTTGTTATTGTTGCTGATAGTGGACCTGTTTTATTGTTATTGATGGTGACAACCGTTATTGCTTGCCGATAGTGGACCGTTGTTATTGTTAGTAGTGACGGACGGTTGTTAACGCTGTTAGCAGTGGACGGCCGTTATTGTTGTTAGTAGCAAACCCGTTGTTACTGTTACTGATACTGACAGTAGTTACTGGTTGCCGATAAATGACCACACGTTATACTAGTAGTGGACGGTTGTTGTTGATAATGGACAGTTGTTTTTGTTGTTGAGAGTGGACAGTTATTATTGTTGTTGATAGCCGACAGATGTTATTGTTAGTAGTGGACGGTTGTTATTGTTGTTGATAGTTGATTGTTGTTATTGTTGTTGATAGTGGACTATTGTTATTGTTAGTGATAGTGGACGGTTGTTATTGTTGTTGATAGTGGGCAGTTGTTATTGTTGTTGATAGTGGAAGTTGTTATTGTTGTTGATAGTGGACGGTTGTTATTATTGTTGATAGTGGACAGTTGTTATTGTTAGTAGTGGACGGTTGTTATTGGTTGTTGATAGTGACAGCCTTTATTGTTAATAGTAGTGGACGGTTGTTATTTTTGTTGATAATGGACAGTTGTTATTGTTGTTGATATTGGACTATTGTTATTGTTAGTAGTGGACGGTTGTTATTGTTGTTGATAGTGGACTCTTGTTATTGTTAGTGATAGTGGACAGTTATTATTATTGTTGATAGTGGGCAGTTGTTATTGTTGTTGATAGTGACAACTGTTATATTGTTAAAGCGGACTGATATTATTGTTAGTAGGGGACAGTTGTTGTTGCTTGTTGATAGTGGACTGTTGTTATTTGTTAGCAGTGACAGCCGTTATTGTTGCTGATAGTGGACCGTTTGTTATTGGTTGCCGACAGTGGACCGTTGTTATTGTTTATTGATAGTGGACAGTTGTTATTATTAAGTGATAGTGGATGGTTGTTATTGTTGCTGATAGTAGGCAGACGTTATTGTTGCCGATAGTGGACCGTTGTTGTTGTTGTTGATAGTGACAGCCGTTATTGTTGCTGATAGTGGACCGTTGTTGTTGTTATTGATAGTGACAGTTGTTACTTGTTTGTTAATAGTGGACCGCTTTGTTATTGGTTGTTGATAGTGACAGTTGTTATTGTTGTTGATAGTGGACTGTTGTTATTGTTGTTGACAGTGGACTGTTGTTATTGTTATTGATAGTGGACAGTTGTTATTATTAGTGATAGTGGATGGTTGTTATTGTTGTTGATAGTGGGCAGATGTTATTGTTGTTGATAGTGGACTGTTGTTATTGTTGTTGATAGTGGACAGTTGTTATTGTTGTTGATAGTGGACTGTTGTTGTTGTTATTGATAGTGGACAGTTGTTATTGTTGTTAATAGTGGACTGTTGTTATTGTTGTTGATAGTGGACAGTTGTTGTTTTTATTGTTATTCATAACAAACAGTTGTTATTGTCATCCCTGGCTAGTGACTTAGTACTTCGTAAAGTTGAATATACAGAATGAACCGACCATTGTTGGTACACCGGCCTTAGTGTAAAATAACATCTTCTCTAAGGAACACTTACCTGTAGTTGAAGCTAGTTAGGTATCTTTTCCAATGATTCAATAAAGTGTTTCAGCTACACATACTTGTATGTTACGTATGACACGCTTACAACGTTAAATCTCGGGTTCCGACATCCATTGTGGGTACATCAGGTAGATTTGATGATTTAGACAGCACTTTTATAAGTTCGGTTCAATAATCTTACTTCATGAACTTAATCTTTAATCGTTGTAAGCTCGAGGTAATTACATCATTAATATTTACTTGGTTATGATATGTTCTACATATCTCTACTTATTGGTTCGTCATGGCCAAGCGTGTTAAGGCATTCGACTTGTAATCTGACGGTATCGCGTTCGAATCCTGGTAGCGCCAAACATACTCGCCCTTTCAGCCGCGGCGGCGTTATAATGTGACATTATTGTTCAGTGGAGAGTACATGCTGACCTCTATAATTGCATAATAAAATAATTCGTTATATAGTTAAGCTTTCTTCTTAAAAAACAATTTTCTCCTGTGTTTAAGCATACTGTGTAACACTGTGGATTGTTATTAACTTCTCACGTTCTAATACCTTTCGTGAGTAAAATAAATTAGTTACCTCAGTGGTTAACTTGAATGACAAAAAAGTACAGAGCGTAAAATAATTGCTAACAAACAGTGAACTCACATTAAAAACGGTATAAAAGCCACGTGGTTGATAAGTTTGGTTATTTAATGATTGGCTACATAACTAAAGATATGAAAGCAACGTGGTTGATAAGTTTGGTTATTTAATGATTGGCTACATAACTATAGATATGAAAGCAACGTGGTTGATAAGTTTGGTTATTTAATGATTGGCCACATAACTATAGATATGAAAGCCACGTGGTTGATAAGTTTGGTTATTTAATGATTGGCCACATAACTATAGATATGAAAGCCACGTGGTTGATAAGTTTGGTTATTTAATGATTGGCTACATAACTAAAGATATGAAAGCCACGTGGTTGATAAGTTTGGTTATTTAATGATTGGCTACATAACTATAGATATGAAAGCCACGTGGTTGATAAGTTTGGTTATTTAATGATTGGCCACATAACTATAGATATGAAAGCAACGTGGCTGATAAGTTTGGTTATTTAATGATTGGCTACATAACTATAGATATGAAAGCCACGTGGTTGATAAGTTTGGTTATTTAATGATTGGCTACATAACTATAGATATGAAAGCCACGTGGTTGATAAGTTTGGTTATTTAATGATTGGCTACATAACTATAGATATGAAAGCCACGTGGTTGATAAGTTTGGTTATTTAATGATTGGCCACATAACTATAGATATGAAAGCCACGTGGTTGATAAGTTTGGTTATTTAATGATTGGCTACATAACTAAAGATATGAAAGCCACGTGGTTGATAAGTTTGGTTATTTAATGATTGGCTACATAACTATAGATATGAAAGCCACGTGGTTGATAAGTTTGGTTATTTAATGATTGGCCACATAACTATAGATATGAAAGCAACGTGGTTGATAAGTTTGGTTATTTAATGATTGGCTACATAACTATAGATATGAAAGCCACGTGGTTGATAAGTTTGGTTATTTAATGATTGGCTACATGACTATAGATATGAAAGCCACGTGGTTGATAAGTTTGGTTATTTAATGATTGGCTACATAACTATAGATATGAAAGCCACGTGGTTGATAAGTTTGGTTATTTAATGATTGGCTACATAACTGTAGATATGAAAGCAACGTGGTTGATAAGTTTGGTTATTTAATGATTGGCTACATAACTATAGATATGAAAGCCACGTGGTTGATAAGTTTGGTTATTTAATGATTGGCTACATAACTGTAGATATGAAAGCAACGTGGTTGATAAGTTTGGTTATTTAATGATTGGCTACATAACTATAGATATGAAAGCAACGTGGTTGATAAGTTTGGTTATTTAATGATTGGCTACATAACTATAGATATGAAAGCCACGTGGTTGATAAGTTTGGTTATTTAATGATTGGCTACATAACTATAGATATGAAAGCCACGTGGTTGATAAGTTTGGTTATTTAATGATTGGCTACATAACTATAGATATGAAAGCCACGTGGTTGATAAGTTTGGTTATTTAATGATTGGCTACATAACTATAGATATGAAAGCCACGTGGTTGATAAGTTTGGTTATTTAATGATTGGCTACATAACTGTAGATATGAAAGCAACGTGGTTGATAAGTTTGGTTATTTAATGATTGGCTACATAACTATAGATATGAAAGACACCTGGTTGATAAGTTTGGTTATTTAATGATTGGCCACATAACTGTAGATATGAAAGCCAGGAGGTTGATAAGTTTGGTTATTTAATGATTGGCCACATAACTATAGATATGAAAGCCACGTGGTTGATAAGTTTGGTTATTTAATGATTGGCTACATAACTATAGATATGAAAGCCACGTGGTTGATAAGTTTGGTTATTTAATGATTGGCTACATAACTGTAGATATGAAAGCAACGTGGTTGATAAGTTTGGTTATTTAATGATTGGCTACATAACTATAGATATGAAAGCCAGGAGGTTGATAATTTTGGTTATTTAATGATTGGCTACATAACTGTAGATATGAAAGACACGTGGTTGATAAGTTTGGTTATTTAATGATTGGCTACATAACTGTAGATATGAAAGACACGTGGTTGATAAGTTTGGTTATTTAATGATTGGCCACATAACTTTGTTAACTTCTGTAAAACTGGTTCAGTTTATATTTGAACGATGGTGTCTCTACCGTTGTTATCTAAACAGCGTGATTTTTTTTTCTCTCTCTCTCTCGTTCGGTTTGAGAACCGCTGTGGCTCACGTGTACCTTCTAACGGTGTGGAAAACGCGGTGAGAGGTAGGGGACACGTGAAGGGGAAGATCATCGCGTATCATGAATACAGAAATCGTTTAAGAGGTAGCGAAGGTTAGACGGGATTCTCCCTTTGTCTACCCTGCTACAACCAATACGTATTCTTCGGGCTCCAACGGTTACATGAAGAAAAAAATTTGAAAAATCTAATAGAAAATGAAGGGAATAGTTATAAGGGATGGAAAATGAAAGGATTCTAAATTTGTTGGGCAGTTTTCAGTTAGTTGCCTCGCAATAAGACAGAGGTTATCTGTTTGGAAGCCTGTTCATTGAAGTGGTAAAAAACTTTGATTTCTGGCAACCAAAATAAAACTTTGTATTTATCCCTTTGCATACGACAAGAACATCCAAAACATAAAATGTGTACAGCTTTTGCTCTTCAAAATTAATCTCTTATTTTTACTTTTCTCTAAATACAAACACATTTTTGCGTTTATTTTAGCCTAAAGGCACATTCAACTACCCTCCTGGTCCGTAGCTGATAAACAGATTTTAATATTCTATGTCCAAAGGCTTACTTCTGTCCCATTCAGTGACAAACATTGGTGTTTATGAGTGTTGATGTAATTTTCATAAATATGTATATTTGTTTTTCTTCACCCCCACATACACGATAAAAATACATGTAAGCCACGTAATGTTCTTATTAATATTTGAGTAAAATATAGAAAAAGACAAATCCACGGTTTTTATAATGGCATTTCGATTCATTGTACTTTTGGTAGAGGTCGCTAGAAAATCAACTTTTCTTAATCCATCCAATAGGTTTGACCGTAATAACTTCTATTTTAGATTCAAACGATGAAAGACAGAACTTTACGTTCTCAAGTGTTCTTATTTCATTTGTGATAAGTGGTATAACAGAAACGTCCAGTAAGTCTTTATTACGAATACTTTCAAATACAGTTTGAGCCGTTCTCCTGTTGTTCAGCTTCTTTCTTCTGTTGTTCAGCTTCTTTCTTCTGTTGTTCAGTTTCTTTCTCCTGTTGTTCAGCTTCTTTCTTCTGTTGTTCAGTTTCTTTCTTCTGTTGTTCAGCTTCTTTCTTCTGTTGTTCAGTTTCTTTCTTCTGTTGTTCAGTTTCTTTCTTCTGTTGTTCAGCTTCTTTCTTCTGTTGTTCAGCTTCTTTCTTCTGTTGTTCAGTTTCTTTCTTCTGTTGTTCAGCTTCTTTCTTCTGTTGTTCAGTTTCTTTCTTCTGTTGTTCAGTTTCTTTCTTCTGTTGTTCAGCTTCTTTCTTCTGTTGTTCAGCTTCTTTCTCCTGTTGTTCAGTTTCTTTCTTCTGTTGTTCAGCTTCTTTCTTCTGTTGTTCAGCTTCTTTCTTCTGTTGTTCAGTTTCTTTCTTCTGTTGTTCAGCTTCTTTCTTCTGTTGTTCAGCTTCTTTCTTCTGTTGTTCAGCTTCTTTCTTACAAATAAAGATGTATTCATATGTAGGTACACAACCGCTACTTTACCTCAAGGTAGATGTATCTATATGTAGGTAAACTACCACAACTTCACTTATAAATAGACTACCACAAAGTCACCTATAAATAGACATATCCATATGTAGGTAGACTACCACTGTTTTATTTCTAAATAGAGGTATCTATTTATATGTAGGTAGATTACGGCTACTTCACCTCTATATAGATTTGTTTGTTTGTTTTGGAATTTCGCACAAAGCTACTCGAGGCCCATCTGTGCTAGCCGTCCCTAATTTAGCAGTGTAAGACTAGAGGGAAGGCAGCTAGTTATCACCACCCACCGTCAACTCTTGGGCTACTCTTTTGCCAACGAATAGTGGGATTGACCGTCACATTATAACGCCCCCACGGCTGGGAGGGCGAGCATGTTTGGCGCGACGCGAGCGCGAACCCGCGACCCTCGAATTACGAGTCGCACGCCTTACGCGCTTGGCCATGCCAGGCCCCTCTATATAGATGTATTCATATGTGGCTACACTACCAGTAATTTACCACTGTGTAGATGTATCTATATGTAATTATACTATCATTACTTCACTTCTAAATAGATGTATCTATATGTGGGTATACCATAACTACTTCACCACTATATAAATATATATATATGTAAGTAGACTACCACTATTTCACCTTTATATATATATGTATTCATATGTAGACACTCTACCACTATTTCACTTCTAAGTAGACGTATCCATATGTAAGTAGACTACCACTACTTCATTTCTATGTAGAGGTATCTATATGTAGATAGATTACCACTATTATACCTGTAAATAGATGTATCTATATGTGGGTAGCCTATGACTACTTCACCTGAAAATAGATGTGTGTATATTTTGGTAGACTATCACTACTACGCCTCTATATAGACGTATCTATATGTAGGTAAACTTACCCTACTTCACATTTATATAGTTGTATCTATATCTAAATAAACTACCACTATTTCACTTCTATATAGAAAAATCTCTATGTAGGTAGACAGAGGTATCTATATATAGGTAGATTACCAATACTTTACCTCTATATAGAGGTATCTATATGTGGGTAGACTACCATTTCTTCATTCTTTCTATATAGACAATACTATGTTTGTGGTTCACGTGAAATCGTTTATATCTTCCCTTCTAAGTCAAAGTTTCATTACGAGGCATTCAGCTTCTCACACATTATCTATTCAATGATCGATTTTCACCCATATTTCTACCCTGTATACCCTGATAAGCAATGACTGAACGTCCCTAAAATGAAATCCAATGAGCCTTGATATTTAATCGTTTTTTTAGATTTTTTTAACTCAAGCACCATATTCGTTTTTCATTCTAACCCTAAGAAATCTCTTGGCAGTGTTGAAGCAACATAAAACTACAAGAGAGCTATTCTATATCAGAAGACGAATGTCAACCATTATGTGAAATTTAAACCGTGGTTTTATCTGTCACAAAAGTAAATCAATGAAATATGGTGTTCGCTCATCTGCTTCCTCTTTTTCGCTTGCGTTGAGAAATATTCTTTCCAGATACTCAAGTTCGCTATTTCTCTATGTATCGTTTCATTTTAAAGTGTATTTGGCCTACCCTTCATTCCTTAGTACACTAGGTCAATGAGAAATTGTGTGTGACGTGATCCTGACAACCATAAGGCACAAAGATCAAGTTGATATGTGAGTAACCTACGAGTACCCCTCTTTCTATCGTCGGGCCCACGTGTTATCCCACGTATCTGCTGGTCAGTCATGTGAAAAGTCCTTTGTAAGCCTTCAACGCTGGCACATTTGATTTCATATGTTTCAAATGACAATTTTCTTCGTATTTTTGGAGACATAAACTAATCAATAAAATACATGAAAAACACACGATAGATCCTTTATATTTCTTTAATGGAGTTACTAACGTTTTGTTTTAGGTGTCACTAGTATTACTTTCACCTCCTCGGCTGCAGATCTCACGATGAAATCACTCTCAGAGTATTTATTTTACAAACATTTGTCATACATTAATGAAGGCCTTTTTATTAAGTATGTTAAATTATTGGTCTGCGGATCTGAAGGTCCGAGGTCTGTTCATAACTAAAGAGGTTTTTTTCTTGCTTTCAAATAGACTATCACAAAGCTTACAACCAAGGGCTATTTGTTTAATTTAAAGAATCCGTTTACACTCGAACAACAGGTGATAACTGTTACAAAGTAGCATTTGATTAGATAACAGTCTCTAGGACGTTTATTCTGGAGGGAGGTTATTTTTAAGACTGAACTGAAGGATTAGTTCTTACCTATAACACTACTAATAATAATTACTCTACGTTATTCACTGGCCTCTGGTTACAACATTCCTTTATCTCACTTCTCTATAATATTGCTTCTATAGAAGAAGAGGTTATTTTAACAGAACATAAGAAAAAATTACAATTTTTAGCACTGCTTAATTAGGGACGGCTAGCGCTTATAGCATTCGTGTAGCTTTGCACGATATTAAAAAATAAACAAACCTTCCAATCCATTTTATAACTATAATTTATAATTACGAACCTCTATCTGCTGCTTCTGCCTGTGATAAGATATTCATTAAGTCAGCTGTGAAGGAGGAGCACTCCATAGATAACTAGTTAACATGTTAACACACTGTTTAAAGGACCCTCAGTGACTCAGCGGAATGACTGCGGACTTCTAACGCTATAAACCGGGTTTCGATACCCGTGATGGGCAGAGCACAGATACCCCATTGTGCAGCTTTGTGCTTAATTCAAAAACAACAGCACACTGTTTAAAACTTGTTAAATAATTTTAAATTCAAAAACCAGTCGTTCGTGACGTTGTTTAAAGATTGACTTGAGTATCGATTTTATAAAACCTTATCAAAAGAGATTGTGTTAAACATTACATGCTGTGGTTAGGGTTAGTTAAACATTACCTGCTATAGTTACGGTTAGTTAAACATTACCTGCTGTGGTTAGGGTTAGTTAAACTTTACCTGCTATAGTTAAGGTTAGTTAAACATTACCTGCTGTGGTTAGGGCTAGTTAAACATTACCTGCTGTGGTTAGGGTTAGTTGAACATTGCCTGCTATGGTTAGTTGTTTAAGCAGAAGACGGACTCTTGGGTTTAAAATTATAAACCTTTCTTCACAAATATCACCTTTCAACGTAATGAATACAAAGGTTAAAGGTTTTTATTTCTTTTATTCTAGCAATACATATTATAGCAGTAAAATTCTATCAAATGAATATTTAAATCTGTATTTATTGTGTCCTTTGATAACACTATGTAACACAAATAACACTATGTAACACAAATTTTGTTACTGGATAGTATGTGTTATTTCTTAATCACTGATGTTGTAAAAGTACAGAAAATTACCATTATTCCCTTCAAACTTTGTTTTTGTGACCTGGATAATGAAATTTAGAAATTAACCTATTTTATATGTAAAAACGGGCAAATTTTAATATTTTCATTTACATAAAGTCTGAATAAAACAACATATGAATTAAGATTTACATGTATTTATACTAAAGTTATACAAAAATGTTTAGAAGTGAGTAGTTTTTCGAGATTTACGACTGTAATGTAAATCACTTTCACGTATGAACCCCCAAATATAGTCTCCCATCATGTTTTCGTTATGCTTTTCCAGTTCACAAAACCAAAGTTTGAAGAGATAAATCGGTCTTTTCCGTTTACTTTAGGCATAAGCAATTTGGAAATAACAATTTCTGCCCAGAAACAAGAAAAAGTAAAAATTTCGTTAATAGTGTAATTCTATTCGCAAATAGGCATTAATTTTGATTGGATAATGAAAACCGAAATATAACAGTAAACTAGGTTCATGGGTAAAGTTTTGTGTCGTCAAATGTAATTAGCAAATAACGTAAAAATATGTTTTTGTTCGCTCTCGTAGTTATTAAATTGTATTACAATAATTTAAAACAATAGTATGCTCATGAGCAAACCTCGAACTGTTTGTTTTATGTGATAAAAATCCTTGAAACATAAAGTTATTTCTCTTAATATCCTACCATATCTGTAACTGGAGTTATTAGAATGTCTAGTACAATTACTAACAGCTGTTCTCAGTTGAAACGTTATGAATTGCTAAAAACGTTGCACTCAATGTTATAATTAAAATCAGTAAAACTTGAGTCGCAACGTTAAGTTCCGCTATCTATAATTCCTCATGGTTAATTTAAATCCACAAAATGAATTTCTCTGAAATATCCAACGCATAACCACAGACAATTAAAAAAACATACAAGACAAAAACATATACATGTTCGATCGTCCACCAGGGTATTTGAGGCTCCAGGTCCATAAATAATAACAATCTAATTCATACTGATGGTTGTACGTCATAACAAAGGCTGTCATGTTACTGAGATGATCGTGTCATGAAACTTTATATCGTGCTGTTTAGATCAACATAACTCAAAACTCGCGTCAAACAAAAACATTTACACTCATTAAGTTATCAAATATAAAGATTCTGTTCTTGGTTGTAATTAATGCGTATAGTAGTTACTCACGTTATAAGTCTGTATAATCAATATTATACCACTTGAGAGCACACCAGTTTTAATGATATCTGATTCTGTTTTACCAAAACGTTCCGTACATGAAATCATTTAAAATAAGAATTATTGGAGTAAAATATTCTAGAAAATTAAGTATTTAAAAACACGAGCATGTGTCACGTATATTTTAAAACCTTAAAAGTAATCTTAAACTTATACTGCTTGAGCCACATCTTAAATGTTATAAACTAGGTTGATAAAGTTTAGTTCAAACATGTTATAAACTAGGTTGATAAGGTTTAGTTCAAACATGTTATAAACTAGGTTGATAAGGTTTAGTTCAAACATGTTATAAACTAGGTTGATAAGGTTTAGTTCAAACATGTTATAAACTAGGTTGATAAGGTTTAGTTCAAACATGTTATAAACTAGGTTGATAAGGTTTAGTTCAAATATGTTATAAACTAGGTTGATAAGGTTTAGTTCAAACATGTTATAAACTAGGTTGATAAGGTTTAGTTCAAATATGTTATAAACTAGTAATATTGTGAAACACAATTTAATGTCACACTCAATGTTAAGTGTTATTGTATAAAACAACTTATTGTTAAATTGACTGTTCAGTAATATTGTGAAACACAACTTATTGTCACACTCACTGTTAAGTGTTATTGTATAAAACAACTTATTGTTAAATTGACTGTTCAGTAATATTGTGAAACACAACTTATTGTCACACTCACTGTTAAGTGTTATTGTACAAAACAACTTATTGTTAAATTGACTGTTCAGTAATATTGTGAAACACAACTTATTGTCACACTCAATGTTCAGTGTTATTGTGTATTAATCGTTACTGAGAGTTTGTTGACAGGATATTATTCCGCTTTGTGAAAACAAAAAGCGGACATTCGACAAAAGTAAAACTAAACTGCTTTTTGATGTTTATGTTTCTATAATTTGTTGTAACAAAATTTTTGCTAGGTATTTTTGGACGCTTTTTTATATTTCTTTTCATTTCTTCTCTTTTCTGCTGTATTTTTGAAAGTCCACTAATATTTAGTTTCAAATAAAATAACAGTCTTTTTTTATTACTTTTGTGTCTTATGCGTCATTCTTACAACCTTATACCGGATACAACACTAAGTTTACTAAATTCTACATTTGATAATAAAGTGAGATGCGGTCTGCAAGGTTTGAAATAAAAACTAGGCGGCGCAGTTGTCCTGATCACAAGGCTAGAGAATTATTCATTCATAACTCCACACTAATAACACAGCCAGCCGGAAATTACCAAACTGATATGCGGGCAAAAAATTATAGTCTGTGATTTGAGTTGCATAAAACCTGGTTTAATCTCCAGGTAATAAGCCTTCAGTGAGATACTTGTATTATAGAAACAAATAATATGGGGCTGAGCCTCAAATCTTCTGAAATGTCCACTTTTTTTATTCAGAAAGAATAAGTTTCGTGTTTCTTAACTCGTCACTATAGAGATAAAGTGATGTTACTATTATTTCATTGCTTCCTATACTTACTTACTTACTATATGCAGAGCTATAGTTCTGAAGTTATTGTTTAATTACGTATAGAATGTCTCCAAAACAGCAAATATTACATTCACTCTGAAATGTATTAGGCGTAGAATAACGAATTTCTGTGTTGGGAAAATAGCATAAACTAAAGAAGTGATTATTCATGTGTGAATTAACGTTCGACTAACTTTATCCTTCGTTAAAGGGAATGCTCGTTCAAATATTGTAAAAAGTTAAGCACAAGGCTAAACGAAGGGCTCTCTAACTGTGCCCACCACATGAATCGAGACCCGGTTTATAGTATGGTAAGTTCGCAACGGTTGAGCCACTGGAAGGTCGTTTACTACATCTATCTTTGTAATGGTTAATACAAACTGTCAATGATTTTATCCTACACTCGTTATTACAGAATATTGTGCTCGAACATCATAAACATACGTTTAAAATGTTGAAAATCTAGAAACAAGCATTGACTTTAACAAATTTTAAATGTTTCCATGCATTTCAAGATATCGAGAATAAATATTTAGTTACTAAAAGCCTTATGTAATGAATATAACGGAAACAGCCTGTAGTGGAGAATATAACAGAAACAGTCTGTAGTGGAGAATATAGCAGAAACAGTCTGTAGTAGAGAATATAGCAGAAACAGTCTGTAGTAGAGAATATAGCAGAAACAGTCTGTAGTAGAGAATATAGCAGAAACAGTCTGTAGTGGAGAATATAGCAAAAACATTCTGTAGTGGAGAATATAGCAGAAACAGTCTGTAGTGGAGAATATAACAGAAACAGTGTGTAGTGGAGAATATAGCAAAAACATTCTGTAGTGGAGAATATAGCAGAAACAGTCTGTAGTGGAGAATATAACAGAAACAGTGTGTAGTGGAAAATATAAGAGAAACAGTGTGTAGTGGAGAATATAGCAGAAACAGCCTATAGTGGAGAATACAGCAGAAACAGTCTGCAGCGGAGAATATAACAGAAATAGTCTGTAGTGGAGAATATAAGAGAAACAGCCAAGTATCTATAATCAATCACATACAGCCAAGTATCTATAATATATCACAAACAGTAAAGTATCTTTAATTAATCACATACAGCAAAGTATATATAATATATCACAAGCAGCAAGTTATCTATAATACATCAAAAACAGTAAAGTACCTATAAAATATAGCAAACAGATATCATGTAAGATATGTCTAACTTTGAAGGATTGGTTTTATACAATTATCGTGTAGTTGTTATTGTTATCCACTCACGGGTCTTCTTTACGGATCCATACCTTATTATCAAGTAGTTATTATTGTTGTTCAATCACAGGTCTACTGTATGGATCCATACGTTACTATGAGGTAGTTATTGTTGTTATTCACTCACAGGTCCACAGTATGGGTCCATACGTTACTATCATGTAGTTATTGTTGTTGTTCCCTCACAGGTCTGCTGCATGAATCCATACCGTAATATGATATAGTTATTATTGTTATTCAGTCACAGGTCTACTGTTTGGATCCATACGTTACTATGAGGTAGTTATTGTTGTTATTCACTCACAGGTCCACAGTATGGGTCCATACGTTACTATCATGTAGTTATTGTTGTTGTTCCCTCACAGGTCTGCTGCATGGATCCATACCGTAATATGATATAGTTATTATTGTTATTCAGTCACAGGTCTACTGTATGGATCCATACGTTACTATGAGGTAGTTATTGTTGTTATTCACTCACAGGTCCACAGTATGGGTCCATACGTTACTATCATGTAGTTATTGTTGTTGTTCCCTCACAGGTCTGCTGCATGGATCCATACCGTAATATGATATAGTTATTATTGTTATTCAATCACAGGTCTACTGTATGGATCCATATCTTACTATTAGGTAGTTAATATTGCTATTCACTTACAGGTCCACTGTATGGATCCATATCTTAATATTAAATAGTTAATATTGCTATTCACTCACAGGTCTATTGTATGGATCCATATTTTACTATTAGGTAGTTAATATTGCTATTCACTCCAAGGTCTACTGTATTGATCCATATTTTACTATTAGGTAGTTAATATTGCTATTCACTCACAGTTCTACTGTACGGATCCATATCTTACTATTAGGTAGTTAATATTGCTATTCACTCACAGGTCTGCTGTTTGGATCCATATCTTACTATTAGGCAGTTAATATTGTAATTCAGCTACAGTTCTACTGAATGGATCCATACCTTACAATTAGGTAGTTATATGTGTTGTTGTGGTTATACCATTAGAAATTGGATGTAGAAACTTAGTGATGTTTTGTTGTGGTTATTACAAACTGGATATAAATTCTTAATGATTTTTTGTTGTTGTTAGATCATTACAAACTGGATGTAAAAACCAAGTGACGTGTTGTTGTGGTTATATCATTATAAAATGGATTTTAAAACCTAGTAGTGTGTTGTTCTGATTATTATAAACTGGATTTAAAAATCTCGTGATGTGTTGTTGTAGTTATACCATTACAATCTGGATGTAAAATCTAGTAACGTGTTGTTGTAGTTATTAGAAACTGAATGTAGAAACCTAATGACGTGTTGTTGTGGTTAGATCATTACAAACTGAATGTAGAAACCTAATGACGTGTTGTTGTGGTTATTACAAACTGAATGTAGAAACCTAATGACGTGTTGTTGTGGTTATTACAAACTGAATGTAGAAACCTAATGACGTGTTGTTGTGGTTATACCATTACAATCTGGATGTAAAATCTAGTAACGTGTTGTTGTGATCATTACAAACTGTCTTTGAAAACCTAGTTACGTGTTTATGTGGTTATACCATTACAAACCGGATGTATGAACTCGTTAAGTGTTGTTCTATTTAGAATCTCTCTCACGAAACTGTAACATGTATGCTATGGCAGAATAAAATCTTCGTTGTTACAAAAGTGTGTCAGAAACAATAAATGGATATATGGAAGATCGTAAAGTATTGGCTATCACCACCATTATAGAACGTTTGTCAGAGATTGTATGACAACTGGTAACTACCTATACAGAAACAAAACAAAGATGTCAGTTCTGCTGTTACACAACACATACTCAAACGACTAAACACACTCCAACAAGTTAAGAGGCGGGCGTGTACGGAAACAAGTGATAGCTTTCCAGGATAACAACGAGGGATGTGTGCACACTGACAGTGGATGTGTGGTGGCACTGTCGTATGCACGAGAACATCGCTGGGCAGTAAAGTAAAACAATGAGAGCTTTCTCCGAGCATAAGTTCAGTCTATCAGTGTTTCAGGTAAGTTGTAGAATACCCTCAGAGCGACACATCTGTATATATTTATAGCAACTCAGAGTTTTAGGATATTGTGTGTGTGTGTGTGTGTGTGTGTGTATAATCAAACGTATTTTCTAATGAACAAAAACAAGTCCAATCGATAATCAGAAATACTTCACAAATCAAAAGGATCCCCAAAGTACAGGCTATAAGGTGGAATGTAAAATGTATCCTTGGTTTTGGAGGTGACTGAAAAGTAGACTCGCGTTGCGGTAGGGATACATTGTCTATCTCTATTAACTTCCCTTCACCAGTCTCACACGAAAAATAATAATATAATCAAAATTAAATAATAATACTAAAATAAGCAAAATACATATAAATTAGGAGAGCGAGATGTTGGTACTCAAGTCCACAACGTCCCACATTTATATCACCCTTCACCCTCTACAGACATATATGAGAAGATAACTACTCTCCAAAGTAAAGAAGAAGAAAATAATAATAAGTTATCACCATGTGGAGGTAAATAAGATAAACTGGAAAATCACTAATTCGTAGCCCAGTAGACAAATTATACTAGTGTAGCATATATACAAAGATATACACAGATAGAAATAATTTTATCAGTCAATGTAATCTCTTGTGTCTGTGAACGTTACCATCATATAATACACAATATCATTGTGTCTGTGAACGTTATCAACATATAATACACAATATCATTGTGTCTGTGAACGTTACCAACATATAATACACAATATCATTGTATTTGTGAACGTTTGCCCTTGAGAGCTAGCAAGTTGTCGATAAAGGGAAATTCGACAGGTCCATGTCAAGGTTCAAGAATATATCTGAAAGACGTATGGGCTGTTTTGTTAGTAAAGCTGTACAACAGTACCATTGTTGAAAATTACATCGATTCCACCAATAAATGTCTTGAAAAGAATAGGGTTAATAATTTTCAGCCACAGCATAGCGGCTCATAGAATGGCTCTTAGATTTCTCTTTCAATTACAAACCTTTAGCTGTTAACTTCATCTCTTGACTGATTTGCAGTCTATTTACAGCAGAGGCTGTTGGGTATTCCCTCTTGTTCCTTAAAAACAGGATTCTATTTTATTGATAAATTAAGCCTCATTTTTAGTCCAGACCAAGGAAAGTCTGAGTTTAGATTTTCTTTTAGTTCTTATAATTTGTCATCACAAACAGTGATTTATTACACATAACATTGTTATTATCAGATGTTCTCTTGTTTAGTTGTAAGGTGGTCAATATTTATTCGAAAAGTACGTCTATGCAGCAAAACGTTAATGACACAAAAATTTATCTGGCAACATGTAAAACTTACTGATAATTTAAAAATACATTTCATTTAGCAGAGACAAGACACATACAATAAAATATTCTGACAAGAATAACTAACAAAAACATTAATTGAACATAGTCATGGGGCTAAATGAATCACATGTTCTGTAACTTATCAATGATATTTGAATAATTAAACTCGAAGATTTTATGAATGATAGTCCCATGTAATGTAAACTGTATTTTCTATTTTTTATCTTTATCCGAGGTGAAAATATGTTTTCTGGTCATTTCTAAAATGTTTAATTGCAGTTCTAGATAGAAGCTTGTTTCCATTTTACTGCTAGAATTTCAATAAGAGACACACTTGATCATGTAAGTGAAACAAGTAAAAGAAATATCTATATATACTACCGTAAAAATAGATACTTGATATCCACTGACATACAAACTGTTCGAACAACTCATGAAAAACATGTCAGTCATATTCACAGAATTTGTTTAAACACTCATCTCAGTATGGTATTGTTGTTTAAAATGCTATTGTCTTTCACACGTCTTATTGAGATCAAGTCAATTAGAATTACCGTATTATGTCATTGTTGTTTAATAATATTGTTTTTCACACGTCTCATTGTGATACAGTAAATTAGAATTACAGGTTTCTGTCGTTGTGGTTTTAAATATTCTAGTGTTTTTACATATCTTATCGTTGTCTAGTCAGCTGAAATTACAGGTTTCTGTCGTTGTGGTTTAAAATATTGTCGTGTTTTTACATATCTTATTCTGATCTAGTCAGCTATAATTACAGGTTTCTGTCGTTGTGGTTTAAAATATTGTCGTGTTTTTACATATCTTATTGTGATCTATTCAGCTATAATTACAGGTTTCTGTCGTTGTGGTTTAAAATATTGTCGTGTTTTTACATATCTTATTGTGATCTAGTCAGCTGCAATTACAGGTTTCTGTCGTTGTGGTTTAAAATATTGTCGTGTTTTTACATATCTTATTCTGATCTAGTCAGCTATAATTACAGGTTTCTGTCGTTGTGGTTTAAAATATTGTCGTGTTTTAACATATTTTATTGTGATCTATTCAGCTATAATTACAGGTTTCTGTCGTTGTGGTTTAAAATATTGTCGTGTTTTATACAATCTTATTGTGATTTGGTCAGTAAAATTACAGGTTTCTGTCGTCGTTATTTAATATTGTCATGTTTTCACATATCTTATTGTAATCTAGTCAGCTATAATTACAGGTTTTTGTAGTTGTGGTTTAAAATATTGTCGTGTTTTTACATATCTTATTGTGATTTGGTCAGTTAGAATTCATGGTTTTTTGTTGTGGTTTAAAATATTGTCGTGTTTTTACATATCTTATTGTTGTCTAGTCAGCTAGAATTACAGATTTCTGTCGTTGTGGTTTAAAATATTGTCGTGTTTTTACATATCTTATTGTGATCTAGTCAGCTGCAATTACAGGTTTCTGTCGTTGTGGTTTAAAATATTGTCGTGTTTTTACATATCTTATTGTGTTCTAGTCAGCTATAATTACAGGTCTCTGTCGTTGTGGTTTAAAATATTGTCGTGTTTTTACATATCTTATTGTGATCTAGTCAGCTGCAATTACAGGTTTCTGTCGTTGTGGTTTAAAATATTGTCGTGTTTTTACATATCTTATTGTGATCTAGTCAGCTGCAATTACAGGTTTCTGTCGTTGTGGTTTAAAATATTGTCGTGTTTTTACATATCTTATTCTGATCTAGTCAGCTATAATTACAGGTTTCTGTCGTTGTGGTTTAAAATATTGTCGTGTTTTAACATATTTTATTGTGATCTATTCAGCTATAATTACAGGTTTCTGTCGTTGTGGTTTAAAATATTGTCGTGTTTTTATACAATCTTATTGTGATTTGGTCAGTAAAATTACAGGTTTCTGTCGTCGTTATTTAATATTGTCATGTTTTCACATATCTTATTGTAATCTAGTCAGCTATAATTACAGGTTTTTGTAGTTGTGGTTTAAAATATTGTCGTGTTTTTACATATCTTATTGTGATTTGGTCAGTTAGAATTCATGGTTTTTTGTTGTGGTTTAAAATATTGTCGTGTTTTTACATATCTTATTGTTGTCTAGTCAGCTAGAATTACAGATTTCTGTCGTTGTGGTTTAAAATATTGTCGTGTTTTTACATATCTTATTGTGATCTAGTCAGCTGCAATTACAGGTTTCTGTCGTTGTGGTTTAAAATATTGTCGTGTTTTTACATATCTTATTGTGTTCTAGTCAGCTATAATTACAGGTCTCTGTCGTTGTGGTTTAAAATATTGTCGTGTTTTTACATATCTTATTGTGATCTAGTCAGCTGCAATTACAGGTTTCTGTCGTTGTGGTTTAAAATATTGTCGTGTTTTTACATACCTTATTGTGATCTAGTCAGCTATGATTACAGGTTTCTGTCGTTGTGGTTTAAAATATTATCGTGTTTGTACATATATTACTGTGATTTGGTCAGTTAGAATTACAGATTTTTGTCGTCGTTGCTTAATATTGTCGTGTTTTTACATATCTTATTGTGTTCTAGTCAGCTTGAAATACAGGTTTTTGTAGTTGTGGTTTAAATTATTGTCGTGTTTTTACATATCTTATTGTGATTTGGTCAGTTAGACAACATGGTTTTTGTCATCGTTATTTAATATTTTCGTGTTTTTACATATCTTATTGTGATTTGGTCAGTTAGAATTACAGATTTTTGTCGTCGTTGCTTAATATTGTCGTGTTTTTACATATCTTTTTGTGTTCTGGTCAGCTTGAATTACAGGTTTTTGTAGTTGTGGTTTAAATTATTGTCGTGTTTTTACATATCTTATTGTGATTTGGTCAGTTAGACTTCATGGTTTTTGTCATCGTTATTTAATATTGTCGTGTTTTTACATATCTTATTGTGATTTGGTCAGTTAGAATTCATGGTTTTTTGTCGTCGTTATTTAATATTCTCGTGTTTTTACATATCTTATTGTGATTAATATTGACGTGTTTTTTACATATCTTATTGTGATTTGGTCAGTCAGAATTCGTGGTTTTTGTCGTCGTTATTTAATATTCTCGTGTTTTTACATATCTTATTGTGATTAATATTGACGTGTTTTTTACATATCTTATTGTGATTTGGTCAGTTAGAATTACTGGATTCTGTCGTCGTTATTTAATATTGTCATGTTTTTGCATATCTTATTGTGATTTGGTCAGTTAGAATTACAGGTTTTTGTCGTTGTGGTTTAAAATATTGTCGTGTTTTTACATATCTTATTGTGATCTAGTCAGCTACAATTACAGGTTTCTGTCGTTGTGGTTTAAAATATTGTCGTGTTTTTACATATTTTATTGTGATTTGGTCAGCTATAATTACAGGTTTCTGTCGTTGTGGTTAAAAATATTGTTGATTTTACATATCTTATTGTGACCTAGTCAGCTTGAATTACAGGTTTCTGTCGTTGTGGTTTAAAATATTGTCGTGTTTTTACATATCTTATTGTGATCTAGTCAGCTTGAATTACAGGTTTCTGTCGTTGTGGTTTAAAATATTATCGTGTTTTTACATACATTATTGTGATTTGGTCAGTTAGAATTACAGGATTCTGTCGTCGTAAATTAATATTATCGTGTTTGTACATATCTTTTTGTGTTCTAGTCAGCTTGAATTACAGGTTTTGTAGTTGTGGTTTAAATTATTGTCGTGTTTTTTACATATCTTATTGTGATTTGGTCAGTTAGACTTCATGGTTTTGTCATCGTTATTTAATATTGTCGTGTTTTTACATATCTTATTGTGATTTGGTCAGTTAGAATTACAGATTTTGTCGTCGTTGCTTAATATTGTCGTGTTTTTACATATCTTTTGTGTTCTAGTCAGCTTGAATTACAGGTTTTTGTAGTTGTGGTTTAAATTATTGTCGTGTTTTTACATATCTTATTGTGATTTGGTCAGTTAGACTTCATGGTTTTTGTCATCGTTATTTAATATTGTCGTGTTTTTACATATCTTATTGCGATTTGGTCAGTTAGAATTCATGGTTTTTTGTCGTCGTTGCTTAATATTCTCGTGTTTTTACATATCTTATTGTGATTAATATTGACGTGTTTTTTACATATCTTATTGTGATTTGGTCAATTAGAATTACTGGATTCTGTCGTCGTTGTTTATTATTGTCGTGTTTTTACATATCTTATTGTGATTTGGTCAGTCAGAATTCGTGGTTTTTGTCGTCGTTATTTAATATTCTCGTGTTTTTACATATCTTATTGTGATTAATATTGACGTGTTTTTTACATATCTTATTGTGATTTGGTCAGTTAGAATTACTGGATTCTGTCGTCGTTATTTAATATTGTCATGTTTTTACATATCTTATTGTGATTTGGTCAGTTAGAATTACAGGTTTTGTCGTTGTGGTTTAAAATATTGTCGTGTTTTTACATATTTTATTGTGATTTGGTCAGCTATAATTACAGGTTTCTGTCGTTGTGGTTAAAAATATTGTTGATCTTACATATCTTATTGTGACCTAGTCAGCTGCAATTACAGGTTTTTGTCGTTGTGGTTAAAAATATTATTGATTTTACATATCTTATAGTGATCTAGTCAGCTTGAATTACAGGTTTCTGTCGTTGTGGTTTAAAATATTATCGTGTTTTTACATACATTATTGTGATTTGGTCAGTTAGAATTACAGGATTCTGTCGTCGTAATTTAATATTATCGTGTTTGTACATACATTACTGTGATTTGGTCAGTTAGAATTACAGATTTTTGTCGTCGTTGCTTAATATTGTCGTGTTTGTACATACATTACTGTGATTTGGTCAGTTAGAATTACAGATTTTTGTCGTCGTTGCTTAATATTGTCGTGTTTTTACATATCTTTTTGTGTTCTAGTCAGCTTGAATTACAGGTTTTTGTAGTTGTGGTTTAAATTATTGTCGTGTTTTTACATATCTTATTGTGATTTGGTCAGTTAGACTTCATGGTTTTTGTCATCGTTATTTAATATTATCGTGTTTTTACATACATTATTGTGATTTGGTCAGTTAGAATTACTGGATTCTGTCGTCGTAATTTAATATTATCGTGTTTGTACATACATTACTGTGGTTTGGTCAGTTAGACTTCATGGTTTTTGTCATCGTTATTTAATATTGTCGTGTTTTTACATATCTTATTGTGATTTGGTCAGTTAGAATTACAGATTTTTGTCGTCGTTGCTTAATATTGTCGTGTTTTTACATATCTTTTTGTGTTCTAGTCAGCTTGAATTACAGGTTTTTGTAGTTGTGGTTTAAATTATTGTCGTGTTTTTACATATCTTATTGTGATTTGGTCAGTTAGACTTCATGGTTTTTGTCATCGTTATTTAATATTGTCGTGTTTTTACATATCTTATTGCGATTTGGTCAGTTAGAATTCATGGTTTTTTGTCGTCGTTATTTAATATTCTCGTGTTTTTACATATCTTATTGTGATTAATATTGACGTGTTTTTTACATATCTTATTGTGATTTGGTCAGTTAGAATTACTGGATTCTGTCGTCGTTGTTTATTATTGTCGTGTTTTTACATATCTTATTGTGATTTGGTCAGTCAGAATTCGTTGTTTTTGTCGTCGTTATTTAATATTCTCGTGTTTTTACATATCTTATTGTGATTAATATTGACGTGTTTTTTACATATCTTATTGTGATTTGGTCAGTTAGAATTACTGGATTCTGTCGTCGTTATTTAATATTGTCATGTTTTTACATATCTTATTGTGATTTGGTCAGTTAGAATTACAGGTTTTGTCGTTGTGGTTTAAAATATTGTCGTGTTTTTACATATCTTATTGTGATCTAGTCAGCTATAATTACAGGTTTCTGTCGTTGTGGTTTAAAATATTGTCGTGTTTTTACATATTTTATTGTGGTTTGGTCAGCTATAATTACAGGTTTCTGTCGTTGTGGTTAAAAATATTGTTGATTTTACATATCTTATTGTGACCTAGTCAGCTGCAATTACAGGTTTTTGTCGTTGTGGTTAAAAATATTATTGATTTTACATATCTTATAGTGATCTAGTCAGCTTGAATTACAGGTTTCTGTCGTTGTGGTTTAAAATATTGTCGTATTTTTACATATCTTATTGTGATCTAGTCAGCTAGAATTACAGGTTTTTGTAGTTGGGGTTTGAAATATTGTCGTGTTTTTACATATCTTCTTGTGGTTTGGTCATTTAGAATTACAGGTTTCTGTCGTCGTTATTTAATATTTTGTTTTTACATATCTTATTGTGATTTGGTCAGTTAGAATTACAGATTTTTGTCGTTGAGGTTTAAAATATTATCGTGTTTTTACATATCTTATTGTGACTTGGTCAGTTAGAATTACAGGTTTTTGTCGTCGTTATTTAATATTGTCGTGTTTTTACATATCTTATTGTGATTTGGTCAGTTAGAATTGCAGGATTCTGTCGTCGTTGTTTAATATTTTCGTGTTTTTACATATTTTATTGTGATTTAATCAGTTAGACTTCATGGTTTCTGTCGTCGTTATTTAATATTATCGTGTTTTTACATATGTTATTGTGATTTGGTCAGTTAGAATTACAGATTTTTGTCGTCGTTGTTTATTATTGTCGTGTTTTTACATATCTTATTGTGATTTGGTCAGTTAGAATTACAGGTTTCTGTCGTCGTTATTTAATATTATCGTGTTTTTACATATCTTAAAAAGGTCTGAAATTTATGAAATTACAGTTTTTCTCTAATATAAATAAGGTAACATTTGGTCCAGACTTGGTTATAAAATTTTGTGTTCATTAAGAGTCCAAGAAAAATGTTCGTGTTTTAAACACATGTTGACTTTACACACTAAGTAAGTTGTGTAGTAACCGCAATACATGAAACTTGAACAACAAAAACTCATTGAGCCTTGTACTTGATATCGTGGAAGAAAGTGGCAAGTTTAGAATTTATATGGAATACCTGTAATAAATGTGACATGTGTTACTAGTACATTAACAATAATATATGTGGCATGTGTTACTAGTACTTTAACAATAATATATGTGACATGTGTTACTAGTACATTAACAGTAGTGTATGTGACATGTGTTACTAGTACTTTAACAATAGTATATGTGGCATGTGTTACTAGTACTTTAACAATAGTATATGTGGCATGTGTTACTAGTACTTTAACAATGGTATATGTGGCATGTGTTACTAGTACTTTAACAATTGTATATGTGACATGTGTTAGTAGTACTTTAACAATAATATATGTGGCATGTGTTACTAGTACTTTAACAATTGTATATGTGACATGTGTTAGTAGTACTTTAACAATAATATATGTGGCATGTGTTACTAGTACTTTAACAATAGTATATGTGGAATGTGTTACTAGTACTTTAACAATAGTATATGTGGAATGTGTTACTAGTACTTTAACAATAGTATATGTGGCATGTGTTACTAGTACTTTAACAATTGTATATGTGACATGTGTTAGTAGTACTTTAACAATAGTATACGTAACATATCTTACTATTTTAACAATACCATGTGTGGCATGTTTTCTACTACTTAATAATATATGTGATATATATTTCTACTTTAGTAATTATATGTGTGATATATATTACTACCTTAGTAATCATATATGTGGCATGTGGAATCGAACCCCTAATTTTAGCGTTGTGAATCCATAGAAGTACCGCTGTACCAGCGGGTAACAATATGTTACTTAATTGAGTCATACTTACATACTTTAGGAATAACATAATTCCAGCATTAAGTATAGTGTTCGGATGAATACTATATATGGGTTTTCTGTATTCATCTCTGCCTTGTTTATGCAACTGTTGGTTTTGCCATCCCTACACAATTCTCAATCTTTTAAATTTTTTACTTGTTCCACTTTCTTTGTATTCAGTTTTATTGAAATAGGTTAACAAGGGAATATTTGTTTTATTGAAGTAGGTTAACAAGTGGATATTTGTTTTATTGAAGTAGGTTAACAAGTGGATATTTGTTTTATTGAAGTAGGTTAACAAGTGAATATTTGTTTTATTGGAGCAGGTTAACAAGTGAATATTTGTTTTATTGAAGTAGGTTAACAAGTGGGTATTTGTTTTATTGAAGTAGGTTAACAAGTGAATATTTGTTTTATTGAAGTAGGTTAACAAGTGAATATTTGTTTTATTGAAGTAGGTTAACAAGTGAATATTTGTTTTATTGAAGTAGGTTAACAAGTGGATATTTGTTTTATTTTTAAATGCAGTGTTAATATATTTTGTTAATATCTTATTAGTTTCTCTTATTCTGTATTACACTGGGGGCCTGTAGGACAGGAATGGTTCTTTCAAGACACTATAAATATCCTGGACTGACTTAAACTGGATGCTTACAGAGTCCAAGTCTTTTCTCTTCAGAGAATGTTCCTAATATCTATTCCACCACGTGCTCGGTGTCGATTAATAGGGAAGCCAGCTTAGAGATCCCAAGACACGAATTAGGCTTGTAATCTCTGCAACGTTGAAGTAAAGTAAGCCTCTATATATATATAGTAAAGTAAGCTTCAATATATATATGTATTGTTTGATAACTAAGAAACTGTTATTTTAAAACTCATGTTTAACATGTACACAGTTGTGTCAGTTTCATAAACACATAATTTTCATGATACGTTCATGTTAATGAGCTTATCTTTTTTATTTTTTTATTTTTATTGAAATTGCTCTGACAGATATCATGTTTGTGCAATGAAAAGTCAAAACTGTCGTGATATAAGGACAGTTTGTTCTGCCATCTAGCGACAAAATTGAAGCTGTTATTGATAAACGTTTATAAACTGAACTCACTGCTGAGCGGTAGTTTTCCTTTTTTTATTATTTCTCGACAAAATACGTGTGGTCGAAGAACAATAACATTTCTTTTACATAAACTTTCAAACACTCGATAATAGCAATCAGGTGCTCAAAAAACTGTGTAACTGAATTTTGGCAGCTATTTTTAATCATTTCAGAGTAATATATTGAATACGACATCCATGTTTTCTCGGCCCATCCCTACACATATGTATAATCATTTGTAAATACTGTCATTCATTTTCTAACAGCTGGTAGTGTGAACCCTGATCAGAAACAAGGACTATTTATATTTTACCCTCTAAATCGTCGTGGTCCAACTAGAAATTATCTTATAGTAGCATCAATGTTATTGATGGTTGAAAACTCATACCTAACAGCACATGTTAAAAATGTTGGAGTAATAGACCTGTAGTAATTAGTACATAGTCTTAATTATGATGGTAGAGCCATCGTAATGTGACTGAGATGTAACTTCTCTGTTGTAGATTCTTTAAAAATGGCTGCAGTCATCAAGGATTAGAAACAAAATAAAGTTGTTTTTTCTCTATTGTTAGAGGGATCCATAAGCAGTGTTTAGAACAGCCAATTCTAAGGTGAACCCTTTAACTACTACTGTCTACGACAAACATATCGGTTGTGAATAATATGTTGGATCGGATATAATATATGGGATATCATACTTTGTGTAATTCTCCACACATAATCATTCTTGGTATAATTTGTCGAATAAAGAGGTCCATTCTTTCTTTATAGTGAAGTAATATACACTTCTGAGCAGAGTGTAGTAGGGGTGTACTTGACGTCTGGGAACGAAAGTAAATATTTCAATCAGTAGGAACTCCTAGAAACAACATCAGTGAACTACGTTTGTACTTAGTGAAAGAAGACCCGTCGAATATTTCTTTCAAAATAATAACAAAAGTCAGACGTTCAGAGTCGAGCTTCCACAGGAATATTGTCACATGTTTTAATATCTGCAGATCTTCATTTTACCACACTGTAGTTTATCTTCTTCAACAAAAATATTCTTGTTTCTGACCTAAAGCTTTCATCTTCAACATCAAGAAGCAGGTCAACGAACAAACTGATTTTAGTTATAACAACTCAAATATCCATAATTTCTAAAGTGCGAAAATCCCTAACTTAACTGATGCATATGATTAAGCCTAACAATGAATTACCGTTTCACTACATTTTACAGTTCGGTCTCTATATAAACAGAAAACTCAGTTCCTTTTACAGCAAAAATATTTTAATTTTTACAATTAAAAATAAAATTCATGCTGAAACAACGAAACATCGGTTTATACATGACAACTGAATGTTTCTAGGTTTACACGACAACTGAATGTTTCCAGGTTTATAGTTATCCATAAAAGCTCAAACTGTTTGAGATTACTCAAAGTAAAGTTATTAAACATACCTAACTTCTGACATTACTAAAAAAAAATAGACAAATGTCATGTTTAGTAGAACTATAGTGGTTTGATATATATTAAACTATAACAATAAAGACAGATTTCATGTTTAGTAGAACTACAGTGGTTTGATATCTATTAAACTATAACAATAAAGACAAATTTCATGTTTAGTAGAACTACAGTGATTTGATATCTATTAAACTATAACAATAAAGACAGATTTCAGGTTTACTAGAACTACACATGTTTTATAATTGTTAAACTACAACAATAAAGACAGATCTCAGGTTTATCAGAACTACACATGTTTTATAATTGTTAAACTACAACAATAAAGACAGATCTCAGGTTTATCAGAACTACACTGTTTTGTTAATTGTTAATCTACAACAATAAAGACAGCTCTCAGATTTAATAGAACTACACATGTTCTATAATTGTTAAACTACAACAATAAAGACAGACTTCAGGTTTACCAGAACTACACAAGTTTTATAATTGTTAAACTACAACAATAAAGACAGATCTCAGGATTACCAGAACTACACATGTTTTATAATTGTTAAACTACAACAATAAAGACAGATCTCAGGTTTACTAGAACTACACTGTTTTGTTAATTGTTAATCTACAACAATAAAGACAGATCTCAGGTTTACCAGAACTACACTGTTTTGTTAATTGTTAATCTACAACAATAAAGACAGATCTCAGGTTTACTAGAACTACACAGGTTTTATAATTGTTAAACAACAACAATAAAGACAGATCTCAGGTTTACCAGAACTACACTGTTTTGTTAATTGTTAATCTACAACAATAAAGACAGATCTCAGGTTTACTAGAACTACACAGGTTTTATAATTGTTAAACTACAACAATAAAGACAGATCTCAGGTTTACCAGAACTACACTGTTTTGTTAATTGTTAATCTACAACAATAAAGACAGATCTCAGGTTTACTAGAACTACACAGGTTTTATAATTGTTAAACTACAACAATAAAGACAGACTTCAGGTTTACCAGAACTACACAAGTTTTATAATTGTTAAACTACAACAATAAAGACAGATCTCAGGATTACCAGAACTACACTGTTTTGTTAATTGTTAATCTACAACAATAAAGACAGATCTCAGGTTTACCAGAACTACACTGTTTTGTTAATTGTTAATCTACAACAATAAAGACAGATCTCAGGTTTACTAGAACTACACAGGTTTTATAATTGTTAAACAACAACAATAAAGACAGATCTCAGGTTTACCAGAACTACACTGTTTTGTTAATTGTTAATCTACAACAATAAAGACAGATCTCAGGTTTACTAGAACTACACAGGTTTTATAATTGTTAAACTACAACAATAAAGACAGATCTCAGGTTTACCAGAACTACACTGTTTTGTTAATTGTTAATCTACAACAATAAAGACAGATCTCAGGTTTACTAGAACTACACAGGTTTTATAATTGTTAAACTACAACAATAAAGACAGATCTCAGGATTACCAGAACTACACTGTTTTGTTAATTGTTAATCTACAACAATAAAGACAGATCTCAGGTTTACTAGAACTACACAGGTTTTATAATTGTTAAACTACAACAATAAAGACAGATCTCAGGTTTACTATAACTACACAGGTTTTATAATTGTTAAACTACAACAATAAAGACAGATTTCAGATTTAATAGAACTACACAGGTTTTATAATTGTTAAACTACAACAATAAAGACAGACTTCAGGTTTACCAGAACTACACTGTTTTGTTAATTGTTAATCTACAACAATAAAGACAGATCTCAGGTTTACTAGAACTACACAGGTTTTATAATTGTTAAACTACAACAATAAAGACAGATCTCAGGTTTACCAGAACTAACTGTTTTGTTAATTGTTAATCTACAACAATAAAGACAGATCTCAGGTTTACTATAACTACACAGGTTTTATAATTGTTAAACTACAACAATAAAGACAGATTTCAGATTTAATAGAACTACACAGGTTTTATAATTGTTAAACTACAACAATAAAGACAGATCTCAGCTCCACCTGATGCCGTTACTCCGTCTATAACTTCAGGTTAAAATCAAACATTCGAAAGTGACCTAATATAGCTACTCTGTATGGAATGTTACCTTTTATAATTAGAGTGTATATAACTTCAGGCAATTATTTGAAAGTCACCTGTTTTAATTACTTATACTTTCGGGTTAAGAAACTGAAATAGTTTTAATATATTTCTTAGAATAGCAAGAATGGATTTAATGTTTATCTTACATTAACTTTTCTTCGACTCAAATTAAGAATAAACTTGTTTGGTCTCATTTCTTTGTTTAAAATATATATTTAATGTGATAGAAGATTATTTTAAAAGTCAGTCATAATAAAACAATGTATGATTTATTGTTTGGAGCAAAATATTGTTTGGAAATTTCTTAACAACATTGTTATGTTGGATGTGACTTTTTGTTTTAGAAAGAATTTTAGCCTTGTGAGTCCATAAACTTACCTCCGTCCCACCAGGGGGCTGAATTTAACAATTATAAAGTTTAAACATAGTTTTAATTGTTTGTAATCGCCATAATCGTCGTTAATGATGCACACCTGTTTATTTAAAAACTGTTTTACTGGAATGTGCATCAGGCACTAAACACAAAGTTTCAACAAAGTCATTTTCCAAACTACATGACTATAATATGTTCGGCTGTACTGAAGTACAAAGTTACACAAGGGGCTATCTATGCTCTACTCACCACGTGTATTGAAACCCGCTATATTTGCCCAAAATAATATATATTGAAAATATTACATAAATATTTCAGTTAAAATGAGACATAAAATGCTTAATCATCTCTAAATAATTTAAATATTAAAGTAGGTTTGGCCCAGCGTACTTCAAGGTGGTATCTACTTTGTGACCTGTTGTTTCAAAATGACATCCTACGTCGTGAAGCAGTGGATTCGTTATAAGATAGACAGTCAACACGCATTATTCGGTTAAGGTAGTCCAAGAGCTGGCGGTGGGTACTGTTGACTAGCTATCTTCTCTCTAATCTATCGGGTTAAAATTAGAGACAATTAGCAAAGACAACACTAATATAGCTTTGTGCAAATATCAGGAACAAAAGAACAAAGAAATAAATGTATTAAAATACTAACTGTCTCACGTGGAACACGCACACCATAGTAAGTATTTACCTTATGATTTCATAAATTCGAATAGGTTTATGTACATATATTTAATCAAAACCTATATCGTCAAATTTAAAGGATGTCTTTACGTAAATATAATTATTCTCTCATCTAAAATAAAGGATGCATTTGAAATAGAAAACTTTATGATAATTAATGAAATGATGAAAGGTTTCATTTTATTCTCCACTATTTAATCGTTTGTTATCTGTTCACGCTATCCCTTCTTGACTCAGCGGTAAGTCTGAGGACTTATAGCGCTAAAATCCTAGTTTCGATACGCTCAGTGAGAAATGAACAGGTAGTCCACTGTGTAGTTTTGTACTCATGAATAACGAAAGTATACACAGTGTTTTCCACACGACTAAATCCACGTTTACCTTTCCAAAGTTTTCACGTCAGTCTTCTTAAGGATATAACCTCCTCTTGTTATCTGTTAATCCATTTATCTTCCAATTTTATCCACTTATCTTCTAGTTTCAACTCTGTTAACTCATCATAAAATGCTCAGTGGTTTCTGTTTGTATTTCGAGAAAACAAACACATCTCCGAAACTTCCAAAACTCCACCATGTGCTGTCGGATCATGCTGTGCAATTAGACATTTTGAAATACCGCACCAATCTAGCTGTCTCTCCATCTCGTCTTTTGCCGCTCTTGGGATTTACGTCAATCCTTGTAAAATTCACGCGGGATTGTTCGTAACGAAAGCAAGACGATAACTGCTGCTCGGCGTTCGTCTACACTTTAACTTCCAGATAAAAAGTAAAGAACGTGAACCTCTCTCTGAAAACCAGTTGTATACCGCGAGCGTTGCCATGTGATACCCGTGAACCAATAACAGAACAGTCACTCTACCGTACACATCGCTAAAGCGAAATACTTGCATTTCAAGATAGGACGATTCCAATACCTTAGAAAGGAGGATAAGCAGATTTTAAACAAAGATGGAGGATTGTGAGAGACAGTTTCAGACTTTGTTCAGTGATCGCAACATCTTGTCAACTAAAGATCACCCCGATTTCAAACCATTCTCATATTTTGTAAACTACCAACCAAAACAGTGTAATAAAAATCACTCAATATTTCCCTCAGATTACTTAGTCAAAGTTTTAGTTGTTACGCTGACCAAACACAAAGTTTTGATACATACATACATATATATGAAACTATCTCCCCAAACGTGCCCCTTAAAGGAACGGCAAGGTGTTTTCATACCCCTAGAATAAAAAAAAAAACGTTAACAAAGGGAACCTTACACCCCTTCTATACCAGCAGCCTATTGTTCCACTGGTAAGAAAGCGGATGACAGAGAGAACTTGTTTTTTGATAAAAGGCCTACCAGATGGTCTGCTGGCACACACGGTTTATGTTATGTATCCATAGTGAGGCAAAACGTTCTCTTTAACAACGACGCAACGTATACCGTAACGCGACGGTGGGAACAAAGGGTTGTGTAAGGAGTGAACAGGTTTTCCCACGGTTCGTCCGTTGAGTAAATCGTGTTCTTCGTGTCCTTGAGTTTAATGTTCCTCGAGTGGCTCATTTGTGCCGAAAGGGTTCAAAGAAGAGACGAAATCATCTTGAGTTGCTACAAACCAAGTTCCGACATATCCGTCAGGTTCGAAGTGTTACTTAACGTTGCCACAAACCAAGTTTCGACATATCCGTCAGGTTCGAAGTGTTACTTAACGTTGCTACAAACCAAGTTCCGACATATCCGTCAGGTTCGAAGTGTTACTTAACGTTGCTACAAACCAAGTTTCGACATATCCGTCAGGTTCGAAGTGTTACTTAACGTTGCTACAGACCAAGTTTCGACATATCCGTCAGATTCGAAGTGTTACTTAACGGTCAGATTCAGGTAATACTAGATGTCTGTTTTTATTTGGTCATTAAAATTTGTCCCCAGTGTCACATTGCTATGTCTGTGGACGTGCAATGCTAGTTTTGTGGTGGGCAGAACATAGATAGCCCACTATGTAGCTTCGTGCTTAATTCAAAAACAACAACATTATTACTTTATGGGCTATTATAGGACCTTTATTTAGGACCAGCTTTCTTATACCTTTTCAATGAAATGATTAGACACAGATTTCCGGAACAAAACATCATTTTTACTACAACCTTTCAACTCAAGAGAATTAGTAAAATTATAAAAGTAATAACACTATTGTTGTATGAAACAAAGTAATACTCAACTCAAGAGACTCAGTAAAATTATAAAAGTAATAACACTATTGTTGTATGAAACAAAGTAATACTCGTAAAACATTATTTCAAAACCTGAACTACGAAGTTTTTACGTCATCAATACTTCGGTCATATAGAACTAGGTAATTCGTAAGTTAATGGTTGTTTTAGATACTAAAAGTTATAAAAGTTCTTATGTTTGGGGCGACACCTGACGTTCTACTTGTTGAACCACTTTAGAAATATTACAATATGTTATGAATATTCAACATAGAGTTGTGTTCAGTGATGGTAGACAACATGCTACTCGGTAAATATTACAATATATGTTATGAATATTCAACATAGAGTTGTGTTCAGTGATGGTAGACAACAAGCTACTCGGTAAATATTACAATATATGTTATGAATATTCATCATAGAGTTGTGTTCAGTGATGGTAGACAACATGCTACTCGGTAAATATTACAATATATGTTATAAATATTCAACATAGAGTTGTGTTCAGTGATGGTAGACAACATGCTACTCGGTAAATATTACAATATATGTTACGAATATTCAACATAGAGTTGTGTTCAGTGATGGTAGACAACATGCTACTCGGTAAATATTACAATATATGTTATAAATATTCAACATAGAGTTGTGTTCAGTGATGGTAGACAACATGCTACTCGGTAAATATTACAATAAATGTTATGAATATTCAACATAGAGTTGTGTTCAGTGATGGTAGACAACATGCTACTCGGTAAATATTACAATATATGTTATGAATATTCAACATAGAGTTGTGTTCAGTGATGGTAGACAACATGCTACTCGGTAAATATTACAATATATGTTATGAATATTCAACATAGAGTTGTGTTCAGTGATGGTAGACAACATGCTACTCGGTAAATATTACAATATATGTTATAAATATTCAACATAGAGTTGTGTTCAGTGATGGTAGACAACATGCTACTCGGTAAATATTACAATATATGTTACGAATATTCAACATAGAGTTGTGTTCAGTGATGGTAGACAACATGCTACTCGGTAAATATTACAATATATGTTATAAATATTCAACATAGAGTTGTGTTCAGTGATGGTAGACAACATGCTGAGAAACGTTGTATATTCTACTTTGCTTTTAGTCTAAAATTCGTAGAATAACTAATGTGGTCACCAGGAAGAAACTTGCTGGTTCTTCGGAGCTATGAGTAAAACTAGTTTCAAGTAGAAAAAGAAACCAATGTTAAAATACTATAACTATAATTATGACAAATTAATTAATTACCAAACAATTTGATAATATATATAATATATATATATCATATAATATATATAGCATCTCGGCCACTATTCTGTACAAACTGGCATAAAGAGCTTTTGTAGTGGGTAAAAGACCTATTCGGCATAGTCCACGGTTCATTGTATTCAGTACAGGACATAGTCCACGGTTCATTGTATTCAGTACAGGACATAGTCCACGGTTCGTTGTATTCAGTACAGGACATAGTCCACGGTTCATTGTATTCAGTACAGGACGTAGTCCACGGTTCATTGTATTCAGTACAGGACATAGTCCACGGTTCGTTGTATTCAGTACAGGACATAGTCCACGGTTCGTTGTATTCAGTACAGCACATAGTCCACGGTTCGTTGTATTCAGTACAGGACATAGTTCACGGTTCGTTGTATTCAGTACAGGACATAGTCCACGGTTCATTGTATTCAGTACAGGCCATAGTCCACGGTCCATTGTATTCAGTACAGGACATAGTCCACGGTTCGTTGTATTCAGTACAGGACATAGTTCACGGTTCGTTGTATTCAGTGCAGCGCATAGTCCACGGTTCATTGTATTCAGTACAGCCCATAGTCCACGGTCCATTGTATTCAGTACAGGACATAGTCCACGGTTCATTGTATTCAGTACAGCACATAGTCCACGGTTCGTTGTGTTCAGTACAGCACATAGTCCACGGTTCGTTGTATTCAGTACAGCACATAGTCCACGGTTCATTGTATTCAATATAGGACATAGTCCACGGTTCGTTGTATTCAGTACAGCACATAGTCCACGGTTCGTTGTATTCAGTACAGCACATAGTCCACGGTTCGTTGTATTCAGTACAGCACATAGTCCACTGTTCGTTGTAATCAGTACAGCACATAGTCCACTGTTCGTTGTATTCAGTACAGCACATAGTCCATGGTTCGTTGTATTCAGTACAGCACATAGTCCACGGTTCGTTGTATTCAGTACAGCACATAGTCCACGGTTCGTTGTATTCAGTACAGCACATAGTCCACGGTTCGTTGTATTCAGTACAGCACATAGTCTACGCCTACATGGGATGGAATTATAATAAACAGTACCTTGTTTAGAGTAAACGATGACCGTATTATCTTTAAAACAACTAAAACAATGAATATGCTGAAGGTAAATTACTTGTATAGAAGTGTTCGTTGACAATTATAAATAAGTCATTGAAAATGTCCACAAGTTCAGTTATACTTAGTCATTACTTTATACAAAATGTGACTATTTATTCGTTTGTTTACTAGTTATTAAGCACAAAGCTACACAATAGGCTATCTGTGCTGTGCCCACTATAAGCATCGAACCCCGGTTTATAACAATGTAAGTCCTTATACTCACTGCTAAGCCGCTAGGGGCGTTGAATTATTATTTTTTTTCTCTGTCATTATTAATATATTAATATATTGTAGTTAAAAATCTAATTAGCGCCAACATTTCAAACTAAATAATAGAAATTAATAACAGAATAAATAGATTTGACGTTGTTGATGTTTGTAAATATAATATAATATAATATAATATAATATAATATAATATAATATAATATAATATAATATAATATAATATAATATAATATAATATAATATAATATAATATAATATAATATAATATAATATAATATAATATAATATAATATAAATATGTTTATAGCGATCACAAAATTATCCTAAATACTTTTAACATTGAAAACAGAAAAACGTAAAATTTTGATAAGAACAAAGTTAATACGTACAGCGATTTAACAGCTAAATAAAAACACTTTACATAAAAGATGAGGTCTAAAAATGATTTAATGTGAAACTTAAATGATCGACATAAAAGCTGACAGCTACATTTATAACACTGGTATCAATTCTAAAGTAAATGTTAATCCAAGCGTGTTAAGGCGTGCGACTCGTAATCTGAGGGTCGCGGGTTCGCATCCCCGTCGCGCCAAACATGCTCGTCCTTTCAGCCGTGGAGGCGTTATAGTGTGACGGTCAATCCCACTATTCGTTGGTAAAAGAGTAGCCCAAGCGTTGGCGGTGGGTGGTGATGACTAGCTGCCTTCCCTTTAGTCTTACACTGCTAAATTAGGGACGGCTAGCACAGATAGCCCTCGAGTAGCTTTGTGCGAAATTCATAAAAAAAACAGATGTTAATTAATTAGTTAGCTGGGTTTGTTTAACCCACCATCATGCCACAAGTTGAAATAATTAAATCAAAATTATATCTTGTTGTTTGTATTAAGCACACAGCTACATGAATATTGAAACCCGGTTTCTAGCGATAACACCCGCACCCATACCGTGGTGCCACTAGAGAGCGATTTTATATACAGTGTGTTTCTTCAGACGTTTATAATTGATACAAATCAGAGTTAGATTTTAACGTTAGACACAGCACTCATATTCAGTTGGTAGTTTTACGCTAGAACAAAGAAACCCAACTATTCGTCTTCAATATATCAAGTTTGAAGTAACTTTAAATTGGTTTTCTAATACTAATGGTTAATCATTCTGAGGATTGTAGTTGTCAAAATATAATGACAATCGTTTTGATTAGAAAGTTGTCGGATAACTTAGTACGTTTAATCTCTGTTTCAACTATAATAATAGTTCGAAAAATACAGTTGCCAAATTTCAAACGAATCCTTACATAATACGTCAAACATTCTCAGATCAAGATTTCTATATATATTTCTATATAAGCTGTATGTAACTACCTGCAAACTAATCCTAATATATCACTCGGAACAAGATTTGAACATATTGTTAAAAGCTATATGTAACTACCTGCAAACTAATCCTTATATAACACTCGGAACAAGATTTGAACATATTGTTAAAAGCTGTATGTAACTACCTACAAACTAATCCTTATATAACACTCGGAACAAGATTTGAACATATTGTTAAAAGATGTATGTAATTACCTACAAACTAATCCTTATATAACACTCGGAACAAGATTTGAACATATTGTTAAAAGCTGTATGTAACTACCTGCAAACTAATCCTAATATATCACTCGGAACAAGATTTGAACATATTGTTAAAAGCTATATGTAACTACCTGCAAACTAATCATTATATAACACTCGGAACAAGATTTGAACATATTGTTAAAAGCTGTATGTAACTACCTGCAAACTAATCCTTATATAACACTCGGAACAAGATTTGAACGTATTGTTAAAAGCTGTATGTAACTACCTGCAAACTAATCATTATATAAAACTCGGAACAAGATTTGAACATATTGTTAAAAGCCGTATGAAACTACCTACAAACTAATCCTTATATAACACTCGGAACAAGATTTGAACATATTGTTAAAAGCTGTATGAAACTACCTACAAACTAATCCTTATATAACACTCGGAACAAGATTTGAACGTATTGTTAAAAGCTGTATGTAACTACCTACAAACTAATCCTTATATAACACTGGGAACAAGATTTGAACATATTGTTAAAAGATGTATGTAATTACCTACAAACTAATCCTTATATAACACTCGTAACAAGATTTGAACATATTGTTAAAAGCTGTATGTAACTACCTACAAACTAATCGTTATACAGTAAAACCTGTATAAGGCGGAATCGCACGGGACCGAGTAAAATTTCCGGTTTAAGCAGATTTTCCGGCTCAGACAGTGAACATGGATTTCCTTAATATATATAATTTTTGAGCAGAACGTTATACTTGCTTAACTCAAGGGAAGTAAGACGTCTGTGAATAAAGTTATTATACTGTTTATGTTATATTTATTAGAATAAGAACAAAAATAAACATTCAAAATATACATAAATACACAATCTTAATCAAATTTATTTGAAGAAACTGTTCTCTTTCAACTGTTTAGTTTTCTAGTGGACTTTCTCATGCGGTTAAAAGAGAACGACAATTCTACGACCTTTTCATGAAGTTCATTTTCCCCCTTCATTTTTCCATACAACTTGATAGTGTTAATAAAACTTAACACTTGTGATGAAGTATAAATTTCCATTTCCTCGCTATCTTTTACATTTTGTTCATCTTCTGCATCTCTCACACTGTTACCATCTTGTGATTCTACTACAGATTATAAATCAGTTTGATCAGTATCTGTTAAAACATTCAAGTCAACGTTCACAAAACTTTCTGCGTTCACAGAATCATCTGTATAAACCTACATCAATCAGAGTTTGGATTTCACTAGAATCGTCATAAATAACTTATATATTCTCCACCATTATCAAGAATAAATCCACAGTTTTGAAAGCACTTTATTACACATTTGAATGACTTAAAAATGCAATTGCATCTAACACATCAATTTTCATGGTCATTTCAGATGCTCTCTTACAGTCGTCCATGTTTACAATAATATGCTGAAGCATCAATATTCTGTATTTCAATCTTATACATTCCATTACCTAGTGACTGTAGAACTGATGTTGTACATTTAGGTAGAAAGAATAAACAAACATTTGAAAGTTGAATGTTTGGGTGACAAATTGCATTATCTAGTAGAATATTCCTATTTTCTTGTTCTATTATTTTGTTTAATTTGTTCAAAAATTCCTTGAATATAACACTTGTCATCCATGTTTTATTATTCACTTTCCATTCTACAGGAAGTTCATTCTTCCTGAAACAGCATGATTTTTCACTCTTTACACATTTTAAAATTAGGAAAGATATAAATTTATTTTTTCGTGAGAATTATTTAAAGAATAGAATTGTGCACCTAAAACACAAATATATTTTTATAAATCATGAATCTAATTTAACAGCAAAAATCATGACAGCAGAAAAAATAACAGAATATATTTAACCAATAATTACTGTAACAAAATGTCCTAGAATTTATTAATATTTAAAGAAATTATTAATTAGAAATGTTATTAATATTTAATTAAAAACAATTTTTCCGCCTAAGTCGGGTTCTAATCCTACTTGTTGATAGATGAGGTAAGTTTTCTGTCCGCGTTACTGAGGTTCTGCCATATAGAGGGCGTTTTATAAGAAAAATCTTAAGATAATGCTGTAAAATTTTGATATTTCCGACTTGCACAGGTTTTACTGTATTAAATATAATAGAACACTTGTACGTGTTTTTATGTATCTCCAAACTAGTCGTTACATAACATATCAACAAGGTCTCACATCAGTGGTTACTGTGATATGTGTACTTACTCACCACGGTCTACTAACTTACACTGGTATGTGTTTTTACTAACCACAGTCTACTGATTACAGTGATATGTGTACTTACTAACCACAGTCTACTGATTACAGTGATATGTGTTTTTACTAACCACAGTCTACTGATTACAGTGATATGTGTACTTACTCACCACGGTCTACTAACTTACACTGGTATGTGTTTTTACTAACCACAGTCTACTGATTACAGTGATATGTGTACTTACTAACCACAGTCTACTGATTACAGTGATATGTGTTTTTACTAACCACAGTCTACTGGTTACAGTGATATGTGTACTTACTAACCACAG
Organism: Tachypleus tridentatus; assembly: GCF_004210375.1. Lineage (NCBI taxonomy): Eukaryota > Metazoa > Arthropoda > Merostomata > Xiphosura > Limulidae > Tachypleus > Tachypleus tridentatus. The sequence continues at coordinate 5,393,885 of NC_134837.1, forward strand.
TCTACTGATTACAGTGATATGTGTACTTACTAACCACAGTCCACTTATTACAGTGATATGTGTACTTACTAACCACAGTCTACTGATTACAGTGATATGTGTACTTACTAACCACGGTCTACTGATTACAGTGATATGTGTACTTACTAACCACAATCCACTTATTACAGTGATATGTGTACTTACAAACCACAGTCCACTTATTACAGTGATATGTGTACTTACTAACCACAGTCTACTGATTACAGTGATATGTGTACTTACTAACCACAGTCTACTGATTACAGTGATATGTGCACTTACTAACCACAGTCTACTGATTACAGTGATATGTGTACTTACTAACCACGGTCTACTGATTACAGTGATATGTGTACTTACTAACCACGGTCTACTGATTACAGTGATATGTGTACTTACTAACCACAGTCTACTGATTACAGTGATATGTGTACTTACTAACCACAGTCTACTGATTACAGTGATATGTGTACTTACTAACCACAGTCTACTGATTACAGTGATATGTGTACTTACTAACCACAGTCTACTGATTACAGTGATATGTGTACTTACTAACCACGGTCCACTTATTACAGTGATATGTGTACTTACTAACCACAGTCTACTGATTACAGTGATATGTGTACTTACTAACCACGGTCTACTGATTACAGTGATATGTGTACTTACTAACCACAATTCACTTATTACAGTGATATGTGTACTTACTAACCACAGTCCACTTATTACAGTGATATGTGTACTTACTAACCACAATCTACTGATTACAGTGATATGTGTACTTACTAACCACAGTCTACTGATTACAGTGATATGTGTACTTACTAACCACGGTCTACTGATTACAGTGATATGTGTACTTACTAACCACGGTCTACTGATTACAGTGATATGTGTACTTACTAACCACAGTCTACTGATTACAGTGATATGTGTACTTACTAACCACAGTCTACTGATTACAGTGATATGTGTACTTACTAACCACAGTCTACTGATTACAGTGATATGTGTACTTACTAACCACAGTCTACTGATTACAGTGATATGTGTACTTACTAACCACGGTCTACTGATTACAATGATATGTGTACTTACTAACCACGGTCTACTGATTACAGTGATATGTGTACTTACTAACCACGGTCTACTGATTACAGTGATATGTGTACTTACTAACCACGGTCTACTGATTACAGTGATATGTGTACTTACTAACCACAGTCTACTGATTACAGTGATATGTGTACTTACTAACCACAGTCTACTGATTACAGTGATATGTGTACTTACTAACCACAGTCTACTGATTACAGTGATATGTGTACTTACTAACCACAGTCTACTGATTACAGTGATATGTGTACTTACTAACCACGGTCCACTTATTACAGTGATATGTGTACTTACTAACCACAGTCTACTGATTACAGTGATGTGTGTACTTACTAACCCACGGTCTACTGATTACAGTGATATGTGTACTTACTAACCACAATTCACTTATTACAGTGATATGTGTACTTACTAACCACAGTCCACTGATTACAGTGATATGTGTACTTACTAACCACAATCTACTGATTACAGTGATATGTGTACTTACTAACCACAGTCTACTGATTACAGTGATATGTGTACTTACTAACCACGGTCTACTGATTACAGTGATATGTGTACTTACTAACCACGGTCTACTGATTACAGTGATATGTGTACTTACTAACCACAGTCTACTGATTACAGTGATATGTGTACTTACTAACCACAGTCTACTGATTACAGTGATATGTGTACTTACTAACCACAGTCTACTGATTACAGTGATATGTGTACTTACTAACCACGGTCTACTGATTACAGTGATATGTGTACTTACTAACCACGGTCTACTGATTACAGTGATATGTGTACTTACTAACCACGGTCTACTGATTACAGTGATATGTGTACTTACTAACCACGGTCTACTGATTACAGTGATATGTGTACTTACTAACCACGGTCTACTGATTACAGTGATATGTGTACTTACTAACCACGGTCTACTGATTACAGTGATATGTGTACTTACTAACCACAGTCTACTGATTACAGTGATATGTGTACTTACTAACCACGGTCTACTGATTACAGTGATATGTGTACTTACTAACCACGGTCTACTGATTACAGTGATATGTGTACTTACTAAACCACGGTCTACTGATTACAGTGATATGTGTACTTACTAACCACGGTCCACTGATTACAGTGATATGTGTACTTACTAACCACGGTCTACTGATTACAGTGATATGTGTACTTACTAACCACGGTCCACTGATTACAGTGATATGTGTACTTACTAACCACAGTCTACTGATTACAGTGATATGTGTACTTACTAACCACAGTCTACTGATTACAGTGATATGTGTACTTACTAACCACAGTCTACTGATTACAGTGATATGTGCACTTACTAACCACAGTCTACTGATTACAGTGATATGTGTACTTACTAACCACAGTCTACTGATTACAGTGATATGTGTACTTACTAACCACAGTCTACCGATTACAGTGATATGTGTACTTACTAACCACAGTCTACTGATTACAGTGATATGTGTACTTAATAACGTGTTTTATTTTCTCAGCTTTGGAAGAGATATAATTATTATTTAGTTTTTAAAAGTGTGTGTGTTTTCAGTGTATTACACACAATTATCATATATGCTGTAATATTACACGATTATCATATATACTGTAATATTACACACAGTTACACCTTCATATTACACACTGTTAAGAAATACATTAACGCCAAGAAAACCGAATTTCCCTTGAATGTTTTAAACCAATTGTTAGTGTTAAGATTACAGATCGTATTAAACAGATAATCACATCTTTATCACTGAGTTACAGAGAAACCACTTAGAATTTTAAACAGTACTTACTAAGGCCAGTCTTGAAACTCAAAACATGCAATAAAGCCGCAAAAAAACGTGCAGGTTGTAAATTAGATTCAAAATGTTACCGTAAATACAGATATGTGGTATGTAATTTGACATGTACACTTTGTGGTTCTGTATACATCAACAGGAACTGCATTAACGAAATAAACTATTCATACTGATTGCCCCACTTGCTTTACTCTGTGTCACAAGTGTTTAAATAAGCAGAGAACCAACTAAAGTTCAACAAACATCACACCGGATTGTTCATTATTTTATTATCTTCTCTTTGAATGTAATTATTCTACAAATACGTCTCATTTACACCTTAAATAATATGATTTTATGTCTATACATGTAATTGCAGTTTCATAAGGTAAACAATATAGCATTACAGCAAGACATTTATATATATTTTCCATCGCGAAGTCCATCTTCTTACGTCGGCTCGAATAAGTTGAATATATTTTGTCGAATCCTAAATTGTCACCCGAAGTGACAACAGTAAGTCTACAGAATTGTTACGCTAAAATCCGGGGTTTGATTATCCGCGGTGAACGCAGCAGATCGTCCAGTGTGTCTTTGCTCCGTTAACAAACAACTAATTAAACAAAGCCTAACTCACTTAACGAATGTTCTTCTGTTCGTCCAGAGGAAGCCGAAGTGGCGAAACATCAGCTTAAACAAATCCATTAATGGTTTGTGGAGTCATAGGCTATCTTTTATTTGACTTTGTAACAATGAATACAATCCTCCGTTTTGCACTACAAACATTAAACACACGATTTCCTAAAACCAATTACTGGAGAACAATGTTTGTCTCTATTTGGATAAATACACTAATACAGCTCTCCCTTTTACACTGAAAATCGCAGAGTATCACTGTATTTTTTCTACATAGTGTATAACCGTGTTTCTATCTGTACAGTTTATAACTCATGTTTCTATTTGTACAGTTTATAACTCGTGTTTCTATCTGTACAGTTTATAACTCATGTTTCTATTTGTACAGTTTATAACTCGTGTTTCTATCTGTACAGTTTATAACTCGTGTTTCTATTTGTACAGTTTATAACTCGTACAGTTTATAACTCGTGTTTCTATCTGTACAGTTTATAACTCGTGTTTCTATCTGTACAGTTTATAACTCGTGTTTCTATCTGTACAGTTTATAACTCGTGTTTCTATTTGTACAGTTTATAACTCGTGTTTCTATCTGTACAGTTTATAACTCGTGTTTCTATCTTGTACAGTTTATAACTCGTGTTTCTATCTGTACAGTTTATAACTGTGTTTCTATCTGTACAGTTTATAACTCATGTTTCTATCTGTACAGTTTATAACTCATGTTTCTATCTGTACAGTTTATAACTCGTGTTTCTATTTGTACAGTTTATAACTCGTGTTTCTATCTGTACAGTTTATAACTGTGTTTCTATCTGTACAGTTTATAACTCGTGTTTCTATTCGTACAGTTTATAACTCGTGTTTCTATTTGTACAGTTTATAACTCGTGTTTCTATTCGTACAGTTTAGAACTCGTGTTTCTATCTGTACAGTTTATAACTCGTGTTTCTATTTGTACAGTTTATAACTCGTGTTTCTATCTGTACAGTTTATAACTGTGTTTCTATCTGTACAGTTTATAACTCGTGTTTCTATTCGTACAGTTTATAACTCGTGTTTCTATCTGTACAGTTTATAACTGTGTTTCTATCTGTACAGTTTATAACTCATGTTTCTATCTGTACAGTTTATAACTCGTGTTTCTATCTGTACAATTTATAACTCGTGTTTCTATTTGTACAGTTTATAACTCGTGTTTCTATCTGTACAGTTTATAACTTGTGTTTCTATTTGTACAGTTTATAACTGTGTTTCTATTTGTACAGTTTATAACTCGTGTTTCTATCTGTACAGTTTATAACTCGTGTTTCTATCTGTACAGTTTATAACTCATGTTTCTATCTGTACAGTTTATAACTCGTGTTTCTATTTGTACAGTTTATAACTCGTGTTTCTATCTGTACAGTTTATAACTCGTGTTTCTATTTGTACAGTTTATAACTCGTGTTTCTATCTGTACAGTTTATAACTGTGTTTCTATCTGTACAGTTTATAACTCGTGTTTCTATCTGTACAGTTTATAACTCGTGTTTCTATCTGTACAGTTTATAACTCGTGTTTCTATTTGTACAGTTTATAACTCGTGTTTCTATCTGTACAGTTTATAACTCGTGTTTCTATCTGTACAGTTTATAACTCGTGTTTCTATTCGTACAGTTTATAACTCGTGTTTCTATTTGTACAGTTTATAACTCGTGTTTCTATTCGTACAGTTTAGAACTCGTGTTTCTATCTGTACAGTTTATAACTCGTGTTTCTATTTGTACAGTTTATAACTCGTGTTTCTATCTGTACAGTTTATAACTGTGTTTCTATCTGTACAGTTTATAACTCGTGTTTCTATTCGTACAGTTTATAACTCGTGTTTCTATCTGTACAGTTTATAACTGTGTTTCTATCTGTACAGTTTATAACTCATGTTTCTATTTGTACAGTTTATAACTCGTGTTTCTATTCGTACAGTTTATAACTCGTGTTTCTATTTGTACAGTTTATAACTCGTGTTTCTATCTGTACAGTTTATAACTGTGTTTCTATCTGTACAGTTTATAACTCGTGTTTCTATTCGTACAGTTTATAACTCGTGTTTCTATCTGTACAGTTTATAACTGTGTTTCTATCTGTACAGTTAAAAACTCATGTTTCTATTTGTACAGTTTATAACTCGTGTTTCTATTCGTACAGTTTATAACTCATGTTTCTATTTGTACAGTTTATAACTCGTGTTTCTATTTGTACAGTTTATAACTCATGTTTCTATTTGTACAGTTTATAACTCGTGTTTCTATTTGTACAGTTTATAACTCGTGTTTCTATTTGTACAGTTTATAACTCGTGTTTCTATTTGTACAGTTTATAACTCGTGTTTCTATCTGTACAGTTTATAACTGTGTTTCTATCTGTACAGTTTATAACTCGTGTTTCTATTCGTACAGTTTATAACTCGTGTTTCTATTTGTACAGTTTATAACTCGTGTTTCTATTTGTACAGTTTATAACTCATGTTTCTATTTGTACAGTTTATAACTCGTGTTTCTATTTGTACAGTTTATAACTGTGTTTCTATCTGTACAGTTTATAACTCGTGTTTCTATTCGTACAGTTTATAACTCGTGTTTCTATTTGTACAGTTTATAACTCGTGTTTCTATCTGTACAGTTTATAACTGTGTTTCTATCTGTACAGTTTATAACTCGTGTTTCTATTCGTACAGTTTATAACTCGTGTTTCTATTTGTACAGTTTATAACTCGTGTTTCTATCTGTACAGTTTATAACTCGTGTTTCTATCTGTACAGTTTATAACTCGTGTTTCTATCTGTACAGTTTATAACTCGTGTTTCTATTTGTACAGTTTATAACTCGTGTTTCTATCTGTACAGTTTATAACTCGTGTTTCTATTTGTACAGTTTATAACTCGTGTTTCTATTTGTACAGTTTATAACTCGTGTTTCTATTTGTACAGTTTATAACTCATGTTTCTATTTGTACAGTTTATAACTCGTGTTTCTATTTGTACAGTTTATAACTCGTGTTTCTATTCGTACAGTTTATAACTCATGTTTCTATCTGTACAGTTTATAACTCGTGTTTCTATTCGTACAGTTTATAACTCATGTTTCTATTTGTACAGTTTATAACTCGTGTTTCTATTGTACAGTACAGTTTATAACTCGTGTTTCTATCTGTACAGTTTATAACTCGTGTTTCTATTTGTACAGTTTATAACTCGTGTTTCTATCTGTACAGTTTATAACTCGTGTTTCTATCTGTACAGTTTATAACTCGTGTTTCTATTTGTACAGTTTATAACTCGTGTTTCTATTTGTACAGTTTATAACTCGTGTTTCTATCTGTACAGTTTATAACTCGTGTTTCTATCTGTACAGTTTATAACTCGTGTTTCTATCTGTACAGTTTATAACTCGTGTTTCTATTTGTACAGTTTATAACTCGTGTTTCTATCTGTACAGTTTATAACTCGTGTTTCTATTTGTACAGTTTATAACTCGTGTTTCTATCTGTACAGTTTATAACTGTGTTTCTATCTGTACAGTTTATAACTCATGTTTCTATCTGTACAGTTTATAACTCATGTTTCTATCTGTACAGTTTATAACTCGTGTTTCTATTTGTACAGTTTATAACTCGTGTTTCTATCTGTACAGTTTATAACTGTGTTTCTATCTGTACAGTTTATAACTCGTGTTTCTATTCGTACAGTTTATAACTCGTGTTTCTATTTGTACAGTTTATAACTCGTGTTTCTATTCTGTACAGTTTATAACTCGTGTTTCTATCTGTACAGTTTATAACTCGTGTTTCTATTTGTACAGTTTATAACTCGTGTTTCTATCTGTACAGTTTATAACTGTGTTTCTATCTGTACAGTTTATAACTCGTGTTTCTATTCGTACAGTTTATAACTCGTGTTTCTATCTGTACAGTTTATAACTGTGTTTCTATCTGTACAGTTTATAACTCATGTTTCTATTTGTACAGTTTATAACTCGTGTTTCTATTCGTACAGTTTATAACTCGTGTTTCTATTTGTACAGTTTATAACTCGTGTTTCTATCTGTACAGTTTATAACTCATGTGTTTCTATCTGTACAGTTTATAACTCGTGTTTCTATTCGTACAGTTTATAACTCGTGTTTCTATCTGTACAGTTTATAACTCGTGTTTCTATCTGTACAGTTTATAACTCATGTTTCTATTTGTACAGTTTATAACTCGTGTTTCTATTCTGTACAGTTTATAACTCATGTTTCTATTTGTACAGTTTATAACTCGTGTTTCTATTTGTACAGTTTATAACTCATGTTTCTATTTGTACAGTTTATAACTCGTGTTTCTATTTGTACAGTTTATAACTCGTGTTTCTATCTGTACAGTTTATAACTCGTGTTTCTATCTGTACAGTTTATAACTCGTGTTTCTATCTGTACAGTTTATAACTCGTGTTTCTATTTACAGTATAACTCGTGTTTCTAGTACTCGTGTTTCTAGTTTATAACTCGTGTTTCTATTTGTACAGTTTATAACTCGTGTTTCTATCTGTACAGTTTATAACTCGTGTTTCTATTTGTACAGTTTATAACTCGTGTTTCTATTTGTACAGTTTATAACTCGTGTTTCTATCTGTACAGTTTATAACTCGTGTTTCTATCTGTACAGTTTATAACTCGTGTTTCTATCTGTACAGTTTATAACTCGTGTTTCTATTTGTACAGTTTATAACTCGTGTTTCTATCTGTACAGTTTATAACTCGTGTTTCTATCTGTACAGTTTATAACTCGTTTCTATCTATTTGTACAGTTTATAACTCGTGTTTCTATTTGTACAGTTTATAACTCATGTTTCTATTTGTACAGTTTATAACTCGTGTTTCTATTTGTACAGTTTATAACTCGTGTTTCTATTCGTACAGTTTATAACTCGTGTTTCTATTTGTACAGTTTATAACTCGTGTTTCTATCTGTACAGTTTATAACTCGTGTTTCTATTTGTACAGTTTATAACTCGTGTTTCTATTTGTACAGTTTATAACTCGTGTTTCTATCTGTACAGTTTATAACTCTATCTGTGTTTCTATTCGTACAGTTTATAACTCGTGTTTCTATTTGTACAGTTTATAACTCGTGTTTCTATTTGTACAGTTTATAACTCATGTACAGTTTATAACTCGTGTTTCTATTTGTACAGTTTATAACTGTGTTTCTATCTGTACAGTTTATAACTCGTGTTTCTATTCGTACAGTTTATAACTCGTGTTTCTATTTGTACAGTTTATAACTCGTGTTTCTATCTGTACAGTTTATAACTGTGTTTCTATCTGTACAGTTTATAACTCGTGTTTCTATTTGTACAGTTTATAACTCGTGTTTCTATTTGTACAGTTTATAACTCGTGTTTCTATCTGTACAGTTTATAACTCGTGTTTCTATCTGTACAGTTTATAACTCGTGTTTCTATCTGTACAGTTTATAACTCGTGTTTCTATTTGTACAGTTTATAACTCGTGTTTCTATTTGTACAGTTTATAACTCGTGTTTCTATTTGTACAGTTTATAACTCGTGTTTCTATTTGTACAGTTTATAACTCGTGTTTCTATTTGTACAGTTTATAACTCGTGTTTCTATTTGTACAGTTTATAACTCGTGTTTCTATTTGTACAGTTTATAACTCGTTTCTATCTGTACAGTTTATAACTCATGTTTCTATTTGTACAGTTTATAACTCGTGTTTCTATCTGTACAGTTTATAACTCGTGTTTCTATTTGTACAGTTTATAACTCGTGTTTCTATCTGTACAGTTTATAACTCGTGTTTCTATCTGTACAGTTTATAACTCGTGTTTCTATCTGTACAGTTTATAACTCGTGTTTCTATTTACAGTACACAGTTTATAACTCGTGTTTCTATTTGTACAGTTTATAACTCGTGTTTCTATCTGTACAGTTTATAACTCGTGTTTCTATCTGTACAGTTTATAACTCGTGTTTCTATCTGTACAGTTTATAAGTTTATAACTCGTGTTTCTATTTGTACAGTTTATAACTCGTGTTTCTATTTGTACAGTTTATAACTCGTGTTTCTATTTGTACAGTTTATAACTCGTGTTTCTATTTGTACAGTTTATAACTCGTGTTTCTATTTGTACAGTTTATAACTCGTGTTTCTATTTGTACAGTTTATAACTCATGTTTCTATTTGTACAGTTTATAACTCGTGTTTCTATTTGTACAGTTTATAACTCGTGTTTCTATCTGTACAGTTTATAACTCATGTTTCTATTTGTACAGTTTATAACTCATTTCTATCTGTACAGTTTATAACTCATGTTTCTATCTGTACAGTTTATAACTCGTGTTTCTATTTGTACAGTTTATAACTCGTGTTTCTATCTGTACAGTTTATAACTCGTGTTTCTATCTGTACAGTTTATAACTCGTGTTTCTATTTGTACAGTTTATAACTCGTGTTTCTATTTGTACAGTTTATAACTCGTGTTTCTATTTGTACAGTTTATAACTCGTGTTTCTATCTGTACAGTTTATAACTCATGTTTCTATTTGTACAGTTTATAACTCGTGTTTCTATCTGTACAGTTTATAACTGTGTTTCTATCTGTACAGTTTATAACTCGTGTTTCTATTCGTACAGTTTATAACTCGTGTTTCTATTCGTACAGTTTATAACTCGTGTTTCTATCTGTACAGTTTATAACTCATGTTTATCCAGTTGATTGTTATACAGTCTAAGGAGACCGAGTGATTACAAACAACATCAAGTATAAGTGGACTTACATCTCCACAATGTGTAGCTGATTTAAAATTTATTCAAACAAATTTTGTCACCATCAAACATAAGTGGACAACTGTATGTAATGGTACGGATCACTTTCTTCTGGTAGCTCATCACACATTGTGCCTGGTAAGTTTGGTAGGGTGTACTTGCTGATATGGTTTTGACAATAAAGTATTTCTTCTGTAGACTTGTTTCATATGGTATAGTGCTAGAAGTGTTAGTGTAATTACAGGTCTGTCGGTTAATAGTGTAAGTTTAATCTTACCAGTTTTACTTTTTTATTGCATATATTATTAAGATTTACTCTTTAATGGAATGTCATCGGTTAACATCTGGGGTTTTGATTATATATATTTTTTAATGTACTACTCGAGTAATGGTAGTAAAGAGATTGTTCTCCAAGTGGTTTTCGACTTAAAGTATTAATATAAACCTGTTATCATTATGTAAGGACTTTAACAAAACTCATACATTCAACAGTGGTATAGTTGTATCAACTTTTTAGTTGTCCTCATACATTCAACAGTGGTATAGTTGTATCAACTTTTTAGTTGTCTTCATACATTCATACATTCAACAGTGGTATAGTTGTGTCAACTTTCTAGTTGTCCTCATACATTCATACATTCAACAGTGGTATAGTTGTGTCAACTTTCTAGTTGTCCTCATACATTCAACAGTGGTATAGTTGTGTCAACTTTCTAGTTGTCCTCATACATTCAACAGTGGTATAGTTGTGTCAACTTTTTAGTTGTCCTCATACATTCAACAGTGGTATAGTTGTGTCAACTTTCTAGTTGTCCTCATACATTCATACATTCAACAGTGGTATAGTTGTGTCAACTTTCTAGTTGTCCTCACACATTCAACAGTGGTATAGTTGTGTCAACTTTCTAGTTGTCCTCATACATTCAACAGTGGTATAGTTGTGTCAACTTTCTAGTTGTCCTCACACATTCAACAGTGGTATAGTTGTGTCAACTTTTTAGTTGTCCTCATACATTCAACAGTGGTATAGTTGTGTCAGCTTTCTAGTTGTCCTCATACATTCAACAGTGGTATAATTGTGTCAACTTTCTAGTTGTCCTCACACATTCAACAGTGGTATAGTTGTATCAACTTTCTAGTTGTCCTCACACATTCAACAGTGGTATAGTTGTATCAACTTTCTAGTTGTCCTCATACATTCAACAGTGGTATAGTTGTGTCAACTTCTGTTAATTATGCCCCAAATTTTTTTTGTTTTTTTTTGTTTTTTATAGTCGCACACTAGTGGTGCCATCTATGGTTTTAACTCTAGAAAACAAACAACTGCGAATATCGGCAGCCATTTTATATGATGTTTGCGTTCAAGGGCGAAGCTAGAGGACGTTAGTAAATCGATACCAAGGCCACACCCGAAATAAATTATGTTATGAAAGAAAATTTGAAAACCAAATAAACAAAAATATAATAATTTGATGATTGTTCACTTCTTTAAATAAAATTATGTTCCAGTACTTAAGTACGTAAAAAAATACAAGGTGCTTTATAACTCATTATTTAATAACCGAATGTCTTGTGTTGAGTTACAGCATTACGTTTTAGTCTGTACATCACACGAGTATCGTTACGTCCTTTATGCTGTAGTGAGAGAAAGAATTAGGATTTCAAATTGTTCACTTCAAGTACGTTCCAGTTTCGAACTCTTCATATCGTGAACGTTATTCACATACAATCAATAAACAATTAAATATATTACAAGACCTTATTGTTGTCTTACTAGAAGTTGAATACGTAATCTCTTTACTACGTCAACTGTAAAAGGAAGGAAAAACTTGAAACGAGCTCACAGAAGCATACAAGAAAGAAATGAAATATTATAGCACCAGTCAGTTTAATCTTAACATTATGTAAGCAACATTCGATGTTCCTTAAACACTAATTGTTAGATCTCTAATCATTATATGATTCCTTAAAATAACCAAACTCTGTGGTTCAAGGATTAAGACTTGTAAGCTACTGTTGTGATGATACAATATCAGATATAAAATAAGAGTGATAAATAAAATAACGTTTGTAAGAAAGAAATCATATTCTAGCAACTTACTTCATCCAAAATACAGAGTCGAATCTCCATTTTTTACTTGTGTGTTGAATAATTGGTTGCACTGTAAAATCGGTGGTATCCCTGTGATACCTTTTCAATAACACAGACAATTGATGTAGTGTTTCACACAATAAATAGCATCCTGTTCTCTAAACGGTGTCCTGTATTAGCATCCTGTTCTCTAAACAGTGTCCTGTATTAGCATCCTGTTCTCTAAACGGTGTCCTGTATTAGCATCCTGTTTTCTAAACGTGTCCTGTATTAGCATCCTGTTCTCTAAACGGTGTCCTGTATTAACATTCTGTTCTCTAAACGGTGTCCTGTATTAGTATCCTGTTCTCTAAACAGTGTCCTGTATTAGCATCCTGTTCTCTAAACGGTGTCCTGTATTAGCATCCTATTCTCTAAACGGTGTTCTGTATTAGCATCCTGTTCTTTAAACGGTGTCCTGTATTATTTCTGTATTTGTTTTCTTTGATGCAAATTATTCAGTAGAAAATAAATAATTTTAATTTTGCTGATATGTCATTTATTTAGTTACACAGTGTTCGATCCCGTATCTTCTTACACAGATCTTTGGTTACACAGTGTTCGATCCTGTATCTTGTTACACAGATCACTGGTTACACAGTGTTCGATCCTATATCTTGTTACACAGATCACTGGTTACACAGTGTTCGATCCTGTATCTTGTTACACAGATCACTAGTTACACAGTGTTCGATCCTGTATCTTGTTATACAGGTCACTGGTTACACAGTGTTCGATCCTGTATCTTGTTACACAGATCACTGGTTACACAGTGTTCGACCCTGTATCTTGTTACACAGATCACTGGTTACACAGTGTTCGATCCTGTATCTTGTTATACAGATCACTGGTTACACAGTGTTCGATCCTGTATCTTGTTATACAGATCACTGGTTACACAGTGTTCGATCCTGTATCTTGTTACACAGATCACCGGTTACACAGTGTTCGATCCTGTATCTTGTTATACAGATCACTGGTTACACAGTGTTCGATCCTGTATCTTGTTACACAGATCACTGGTTACATAGTGTTCGACCCTGTATCTTGTTACACAGATCACTGGTTACACAGTATTCGACCCTGTATCTTGTTATACAGATCACTGGTTACACAGTGTTCGATCCTGTATCTTGTTACACAGATCACCGGTTACACAGTGTTCGATCCTGTGTAACAAAGTGTCTCATTTTATATTGTTACACAAGTTGCTTGGCAACACAGTGAACGATTTGTATTTTTATGATACATTATATTGATCTGGTTAACTGCAGCAGAATGTTTGTTGTTAATATTAGATTCCAGGCTGTTTGATCTAAAATCGAATTTCTGTTTTGTATAAAGTCATTTTCTGTAAATAAGTTAAACTACTGTTTACCTTTTGTATTCAACTCGAGTGACTATTAGAAGTTTTCTCTCTTTCTTTTTTTTACAATATTCTAAACTATTTTTATTAAGATAGAAACTATTTGATAATACACATTGCAATTTATTGAAGTCATCCGTCATGTTTGCAGAAAGTCCCTTACAATTATTGGCTCTCTGTGGTATTAAAGGATATTCAAAAATGTTACCTAGTCTTTTTAACAACAGAAAATATTTGTTTCATTATATTCTCAGTAAAATTCACTCGTGAAATTCTCTATCTTGACAAACGTGTAATATTATGTATCTTATCAAACACACTAAAGTGTGGAATTCTCTGTCTTTACAAATATGCAATATTATGTATCTTATCAAACACACTAAAGTGTGGAATTCTCTTTCTTTACAAATGTGCAATATTATGTATCTTATCAAACACTCTAAAGTGTGGAATTCTCTGTCTTTACAAATGTGCAATATTATGTATCTTATCAAACACACTAAAGTGTGGAATTTTCTGTCTTTACAAATGTGTAATATTATGTATCTTATCAAACACACTGAAGTGTGCAATTCTCTATCTTGACAAATGTGCAATATTATGTATCTTATCAAACACACTAAAGTGTGGAATTCTCTGTCTTTACAAATGTGCAATATTATGTATCTTATCAAACACTCTAAAGTGTGGAATTCTCTGTCTTTACAAATGTGCAATATTATGTATCTTATCAAACACACTAAAGTGTAGAATTCTCTGTCTTTACAAATGTGCAATATTATGTATCTTATCAAACACACTAAAGTGTGGAATTCTCTGTCTTTACAAATGTGCAATATTATGTATCTCATCAAACACACTAAAGTGTGAAATTCGATATCTTGACTCTGAACCTACACTTCCCGTTGAAGACGAATGTTTTAATTCATTAAGGAAACCTTGCAAACGAAAACCATTGGACAAATTGGAATAGATCGAGTTACGTTACAAGAACCATAACATTCTTTAGGTTGAAATAAATTCAATCAAAGCATCAAGAATTAATTAACTTTTGTACCAGGGAGAAGACAACCCAGCAACAAGAAAATATGTATATTAGAATTATCTTGTTTACTCAGCTGTGTATGTCACCTAAATATATATATATGTATGTCATTAAATATTTTTATAAAGCTCAAAGTAATTAAAAATATCCAACAGATCTAAGCTCAAGTGGCTGACCTAAATATTTACCAACAGATCTAAACTTAAGGGGCTGACCTAAATATTTACCAACAGATCTAAACTTAAGGGGCTGAGGGCTGACCTAAATATCTACCGGCTTAATTTCCTTATTTCTTTGTTTGTTTGTTTATGAATTTCGCACAAAGCTGCACGAGAGCTGTCTGCGCTAGCCGACCCTAATTTAGCAGTGTAAAACTAGGCAGCTAGTCATAACCACTCACCACCAACTCTTGGGCTACTTTTTTATTAACGAATAGTATGAGTGAGCGTATATAATAATGCCCCACGGCTAAAAGGGCGAGCATGGTTGGTGTGACGGGGAGTAGAACCCGGAAATTTCAGATTACAAGTCTAGCGCCTTAACCGCCTGACTATGCTAGGAGTCTAACTGGTAAAAACAGTGGAGCATCTACAGATAACATACTAAAAATCTATAAAACATATATTAGACCTGTAATACATTATGCAGTTCCAGCATGGATAACTGTAAGCAATAAAATAATTAAAACCAAACTACAAACAATCCAAAACACACTACTCACAACTGCATACAGAGTTCCAAGAACTATATCATCTCAGTTCATTCACAAATACTCGAACATACCAACCATACCAGATAGACTCCTACATAGTACAATAATGTACTTCGATAAGAATGGGATGAAAAACGAATTACTATGCGAACTAGATAGGTACCTCATACATGATGAAGCTAGTCCTAAATATCTCTCCCCAATTAATTTATATTTTAAATATAAAAATAAATGAAAATATATAAAAATAATAATAATATATACATACATATATATGTATTAAACAATAATAAAAATGCCACCAACAAACTTGACATTTTGCTGATAGAATAAAATAATCACTATATATGAGCCACAATACATGGACATAGGGAACTTGACCCTCCAGGGTATGAACTTATCTTACCCAAACACCGACAGAGAGACAGAGACCGCCTGGCTATGATGGAACTTTTAGGCTTACTAAATATTTTTTTTACTGATAATCTCAATGTAACATTATTATTGTAGTGGTAACAATAGTATATTGTTAATTAACCCCAACTAGAAAAAAAAAAAAGACCAAAATATTATTCATAACATTGTTATAGTAATTGTTAAAATATATTTGACCAGTTTGGTAGAGTTAATTAATTTGATATTAGACGTTTAGTCAGTTGAAATTCAATGATATTAGATGTCAAAAGACTAAACAAGGCCTAACAAGTTAACACCAGTAAACTCCTTTATTATCTGTACGAAAGCAGATGAGTCACATTAAGCAGTTTATATATATAGTTCCAGTTTATATTGAACTACAAGGAATATTTCTAAAGATTTTATTGTAAAAGTGTGGTTTGACTTGGTAAGACCAAGTCATCCAAAGTTGTAGATCGCGGATTTGATTCCATCATTCAACAAGGTCGTACTTTCAATCCTGGACCATTATAATGTTGTGATCAATCCTGCTATTCGTCAGTAAAAAAGAAATTCAAGAGCTCTTAGTAGGTGGTGTTCACAGGCTTCCTTCTGTCACATTAAAATTAGGAATGGTTAAAAGTAGGTGGTGTTCACTAACTGTCTCATACAACATCAAAATTATGAATGATAGAGGTAGGTGGTGCTCACTGACTGCCTAATATACCATCGAGATTGTGAACGGTTAAAGGTGGGTGGTGTTGACTGGCTGCCTCGTATACCATCGAGATTGTGAACGGTTAAAGGTGGGTGGTATTCAATAATTGAGTTAAAATAAATAATAGTATTTTGACAATATTTATATTCTGTTAAAACACTTTTCTATCAAATAGAACAAAACCTTTAGTCTTGACCGTTCAGATGTTTCTGTACCGTTTGAACAGTTCACATACTGTATCTAAACCTGGAAGAAACGTTTGTTTTCAGATATCTTGACAGATGTGACACTCAGGATTCGTTTTTCCAGAGGGGACTTAGATCTTAAACTTTATTACCTAATTACTGTGTCCAAAGGGGACTTAGACCTTAAACTTTATTACCTAATTACTGAGTCCAGAGGGCCTTAGATCTTAAACTTTATTACCTAATTACTGTGTCCAGATGGGACTTAGATCTTAAACTTTATTACCTTATTACTGTGTCCAGAGGGTACTTAGATTTTAAACTTTATTACCTAATTACTGTGTCCAGAGGGTCTTAGATCTTAAACTTTATTACCTAATTACTGTGTCCAGAGCGAACTTAGATCTTAAACTATATTACCTAATTACTGTGATGAGGGGATAATTAGATCTTAGTCTTTACCACCTAATTGCTGTGTTAAGGGGATACTTAGATCTCAATCTTTCTTACCTAATTTCTGTATTCAGTACTGTTCAGTACATATACTTAGATCTCAATCTTTCTTACCTAATTACTGTGTTCAGTACTGTTCAGTACAGATACTTAGATCTTATATCTTAGAACGACTGGTAGGGTTATTGACACTTTTACTGATAAGAAGAGAACAACGTTTCGACCGTCTTAGGATTTTCTTAACCTCAAGATGACCTTGGAAGGTCGAAACGTTGCTCTCTGCTTTTCAATATAAGTGTTAATACCAATACCAGCCGTTCTGAGCTGCTTATCAATAAAAGTGTTAATACCAATACCAGCCGTTCTGAGCTGCTTATCAGTACAAGTGTTAATACCCACCAGCCGTTCTGAGCTGCTTATCAGTACAAGTGTTAATACCCACCAGCCGTTCTGAGATATATTTTTATTTCAAGTGGGTTTCTCGTCATCAAGAGATATTTCTTATCACCTTATTAATGTGTCCTGGGGGTACTTAGCTTTTTATGTTTATTATCAGATTATTGTGGTTCAGGGTGATACGTGGTTTATCATGTTTACTATATAACTTATATACATGTATATGCAGTCAAATGTTTTTATTATTATAACTATATGAATCAAACCCGAGATTCAGATATCATAATGATATTATGTGTTCTAGAAATCACTCGGTACTCACTTGTACATTTAATTGATAAGACACGTTATTTCGTCATCCAGAAATGTTTTCATTTAGTATATACAAGCTGGCATTGATTTATATTAAACGTGTTTTATTTATTCATTTACCCATGAATGAATCTTTGTTCTCGGTGTGGTGGTTTAGCTGTCTCTAATTCAAATGTATTTTGGTTTGTTAGTGTTTGGTATTTGATTTATTCTACAAGATTATATTAGTAAAACTATTTAAACAGAAAAACAAAAATATTTCAGTTTTAATCTAATGAGTATTTAAATATCAGCATTTTCATATACTATGTTCGGAAAACATAAATAACTGGTTGTTTACAGAGTAACCGGATACTGTAATTTACTTATGCACACTTTTAAAATACTGTCTTCGTCATGTCTAGAAATGAATTAAAATTTATATCGGTTCTATATTGTCTTATTCACAAAATCTAAATGTTTCAGTTCTGAGTTTCTCGCTGTTGTCTTTATTTTTACATTGAATCGGTAGAAAAATATATAGACAGTTTTTAACAACAAGGCATCAAGTAACGTTTGTCTTCTGGGCGAACTCTTTGAAGATTTTTTAAAACAAAAACTGAGAAACTATTTCCTGGGAAGCAACGTAAAACAAATATAATGAAACATCACAACGTATGACAGTAATTTAACAGAGAACAATTCCGTTCAAGTTAGAGCTTACTTTGTTTTCTAGTTTAATTAGTGAAAATACTGGATGTATTTATTAACTGTAGTGGTTATAAAACAAACAATCATGTTAATAAACAGATTCATGTACGTTTCTAAAGTAAACTTTTCAGTTCACACTAAGACTATGATGTTCAACCATGTTTTAACATGATATACTTTCAGAATGTTTTAGAAGATTCGTTGATATATGACATGCTTGTTCGAAATGTGTTTCTCTTTAAACATATTGTTTAACCAATGTAATGAGTACCAAGAGTGCGCTGTTAGTAAATTCAACGTGCAGAATGTAATGAGTGTGCCAAGAGTGCGCTGTTAGTAAATTCAACCTGCAAAATGTAATGAGTGTGGATCGAGAAACACATGCGATGATTATGTTTTTCTACTTACATATCTAACTCATCTTACCAACAAACGTTTACATGTACGGTTTTCACGTTTCATTAGGCTCTTCTTAAAATGTTTGTGAGAATTCAAGGTATGAAGGTATTTCTGGATTGTGAAGTCTTGAAATAATTACGGATAAATAAAAAGTCGTGTTAAACTACAAATCAAATATTTCTAAATACATATTTATCTTTTGGTAGAAAAGTAAAATAGTCAACAAAATCAGATTATCTTTTGAATATCATGATGACAAATAGAATACAAAGGTGCTTTGTCAAAAAGTACATTTGACTTTATTGACGAAATACTTTTGAATATCATGTTGATAAATAGAATACAAAGGTGCTTTGTCAGAAAGTACATTTGACATCAATGACGAAATACTTTTCAATATCATGATGATAAATAGAATACAAAGGTGCTTTGTCAGAAAGTACATTTGACATCAATGACGAAATACTTTTGAATATCATGATAATAAATAGAATACAAAGGTGCTTTGTCAGAAAGTACATTTGACATTACTGACGAAATACTTTTGAATATCATGATGACAAATAGAATATAAAGGTGCTTTGTCAGAAAGTACATTTGACATTATTGACGAAATACTTTTGAATATCATGATGACAAATAGAATACAAAGGTGTTTTATCAGAAAGTACATTTGACATTATTGATGAAATACTTTTGAATATCATGATGATAAATAGAATACAAAGGTGCTTTGTCAGAAAGTACATTTGACATTATTGACGAAATACTTTTGAATATCATGTTGATAAATAGAATACAAAGGTGCTTTGTCAGAAAGTACATTTGACATTATTGACGAACTACTTTTTTGAAATGGAACAAATGAGAAAAAATGGTCGATCAGTCGTTACGTAAAGAAAAAGAAACTTCCACCACTAACTATTACTGTGTTTCAAATACTCAAAATATACATGTAATACCAGTTAGAAAAAGACGGAGGAAGATGAAGACATAATTTACAAATGTAACGTCGATTTTATTTTTTTATATATCAGCAAATTTTGACAAACTTATTTACAAATGTCAATAAATTAACATGTTACAAATGTTGAGAAAGTCAAATAATGATATTTTAGTCATCTTCTCAGTAAAACATGATATTTAAAACACTTAATGACGAAAACTAAGGACATTAATGTATTAAACTTTTTATAACACCTCTTTCAAAAACACGTTCTTAAAATAAAATCAGTGGAACTGCGGTAACTAAAGAAACGTTAATGTATTTAAACAGTGATAGTGTAGATGTACTGAAAATGTAAATATAGAAAACACTCGATTCTATGATAATAAATTAATAGAAACAGAAGTATCTTCTCTCTTATTTAAATAGTTTACCAGTGATACTAGTGTTAGTGCATCTTTACTGTTTGTGTATAGACATAACTATCTTCTGTCTTATTTAAATAGTTTACCAGTGATACTAGTGTTGGTGCATCTTTACTGTTTGTGTGTAAACATAACTATCTTCTCTCTTATTTAAATAGTTTACCAGTGATACTAGTGTTGGTGCATCTTTACTGTTTGTGTATAAACATAACTATCTTCTGTCTTATTTAAATAGTTTACCAGTGATATTAGTGTTGGTGCATCTTTACTGTTTGTGTGTAAACAGAAGTATCTTCTCTCTTATTTAAATAGTTTACCAGTGATATTAGTGTTGGTGCATCTTTACTGTTTGTGTATAAACAGAACTATCTTCTGTCTTATTTAAATAGTTTACCAGTGATATTAGTGTTGGTGCATCTTTACTGTTTGTGTGTAAACAGAAGTATCTTCTCTCTTATTTAAATAGTTTACCAGTGATATTAGTGTTGGTGCATCTTTACTGTTTGTGTATAAACATAACTATCTTCTGTCTTATTTAAATAGTTTACCAGTGATACTAGTGTTGGTGCATCTTTACTGTATGTGTGTAAACAGAAGTATCTTCTCTCTTATTTAAATAGTTTACCAGTGATACTAGTGTTGGTGCATCTTTACTGTTTGTGTATAAACATAACTATCTTCTGTCTTATTTAAATAGTTTACCAGTGATATTAGTGTTGGTGCATCTTTACTGTTTGTGTGTAAACATAACTATCTTCTCTCTATTTAAATAGTTTACCAGTGATACTAGTGTTGGTGCATCTTTACTGTTTGTGTATAAACATAACTATCTTCTGTCTTATTTAAATAGTTTACCAGTGATATTAGTGTTGGTGCATCTTTACTGTTTGTGTGTAAACAGAAGTATCTTCTGTCTTATTTAAATAGTTTACCAGTGATATTAGTGTTGGTGCATCTTTACTGTTTGTGTATAAACATAACTATCTTCTGTCTTATTTAAATAATTTACCAGTGATATTAGTGTTGGTGCATCTTTACTGTTTGTGTGTAAACAGAAGTATCTTCTGTCTTATTTAAATAGTTTACCAGTGATATTAGTGTTGGTGCATCTTTACTGTTTGTGTGTAAACAGAAGTATCTTCTGTCTTATTTAAATAGTTTACCAGTGATACTAGTGTTGGTGAATCTTTACTGTTTGTGTATAAACATAACTATCTTCTCTCTTATTTAAATAGTTTACCAGTGATATTAGTGTTGGTGCATCTTTACTGTTTGTGTATAAACATAACTATCTTCTGTCTTATTTAAATAGTTTACCAGTGATACTAGTGTTGGTGCATCTTTACTGCATGTGTGTAAACAGAAGTATCTTCTCTCTAATTTAAATAGTTTACCAATGATATTAGTGTTGGTGCATCTTTACTGTTTGTGTATAAACATAACTATCTTCTGTCTTATTTAAATAGTTTACCAGTGATACTAGTGTTAGTGCATCTTTACTGTTTGTGTATAAACATAGCTATCTTCTGTCTTATTTAAATAGTTTACCAGTGATACTAGTGTTGGTGAATCTTTACTCTTTGTGTATAAACATAACTATCTTCTGTCTTATTTAAATAGTTTACCAGTGATACTAGTGTTGGTGAATCTTTACTCTTTGTGTATAAACATAACTATCTTCTGTCTTATTTAAATAGTTTACCAGTGATATTAGTGTTGGTGCATCTTTACTGTTTGTGTGTAAACAGAAGTATCTTCTCTCTTATTTAAATAGTTTACCAGTGATACTAGTGTTGGTGAATCTTTACTGTTTGTGTATAAACATAACTATCTTCTGTCTTATTTAAATAGTTTACCAGTGATATTAGTGTTGGTGCATCTTTACTGTTTGTGTGTAAACAGAAGTATCTTCTCTCTTATTTAAATAGTTTACCAGTGATACTAGTGTTGGTGAATCTTTACTCTTTGTGTATAAACATAACTATCTTCTGTCTTATTTAAATAGTTTACCAGTGATATTAGTGTTGGTGCATCTTTACTGTTTGTGTGTAAACAGAAGTATCTTCTCTTATTTAAATAGTTTACCAGTGATATTAGTGTTGGTGCATCTTTACTGTTTGTGTATAAACAGAACTATCTTCTCTCTTATTTAAATAGTTTACCAGTGATACTAGTGTTGGTGCATCTTTACTGTTTGTGTATAAACATAACTATCTTCTGTCTTATTTAAATAGTTTACCAGTGATATTAGTGTTGGCGCATCTTTACTGTTTGTGTGTAAACATAACTATCTTCTCTCTTATTTAAATAGTTTACCAGTGATACTAGTGTTGGTGCATCTTTACTGTTTGTGTATAAACATAACTATCTTCTGTCTTATTTAAATAGTTTACCAGTGATATTAGTGTTGGTGCATCTTTACTGTTTGTGTGTAAACAGAAGTATCTTCTGTCTTATTTAAATAGTTTACCAGTGATATTAGTGTTGGTGCATCTTTACTGTTTGTGTATAAACATAACTATCTTCTGTCTTATTTAAATAGTTTACCAGTGATATTAGTGTTGGTGCATCTTTACTGTTTGTGTGTAAACAGAAGTATCTTCTGTCTTATTTAAATAGTTTACCAGTGATATTAGTGTTGGTGCATCTTTACTGTTTGTGTGTAAACAGAAGTATCTTCTGTCTTATTTAAATAGTTTACCAGTGATACTAGTGTTGGTGAATCTTTACTGTTTGTGTATAAACATAACTATCTTCTCTCTTATTTAAATAGTTTACCAGTGATATTAGTGTTGGTGCATCTTTACTGTTTGTGTATAAACATAACTATCTTCTGTCTTATTTAAATAGTTTACCAGTGATACTAGTGTTGGTGCATCTTTACTGCATGTGTGTAAACAGAAGTATCTTCTCTCTAATTTAAATAGTTTACCAATGATATTAGTGTTGGTGCATCTTTACTGTTTGTGTATAAACATAACTATCTTCTGTCTTATTTAAATAGTTTACCAGTGATACTAGTGTTAGTGCATCTTTACTGTTTGTGTATAAACATAGCTATCTTCTGTCTTATTTAAATAGTTTACCAGTGATACTAGTGTTGGTGAATCTTTACTCTTTGTGTATAAACATAACTATCTTCTGTCTTATTTAAATAGTTTACCAGTGATATTAGTGTTGGTGCATCTTTACTGTTTGTGTGTAAACAGAAGTATCTTCTCTCTTATTTAAATAGTTTACCAGTGATATTAGTGTTGATGCATCTTTACTGTTTGTGTATAAACAGAACTATCTTCTGTCTTATTTAAATAGTTTACCAGTGATATTAGTGTTGGTGCATCTTTACTGTTTGTGTGTAAACAGAAGTATCTTCTGTCTTATTTAAATAGTTTACCAGTGATATTAGTGTTGGTGCATCTTTACTGTTTGTGTGTAAACATAACTATCTTCTCTCTTATTTAAATAGTTTACCAGTGATACTAGTGTTGGTGCATCTTTACTGTTTGTGTATAAACATAACTATCTTCTGTCTTATTTAAATAGTTTACCAGTGATATTAGTGTTGGTGCATCTTTACTGTTTGTGTGTAAACAGAAGTATCTTCTCTCTTATTTAAATAGTTTACCAGTGATATTAGTGTTGGTGCATCTTTACTGTTTGTGTATAAACATAACTATCTTCTGTCTTATTTAAATAGTTTACCAGTGATACTAGTGTTGGTGCATCTTTACTGTATGTGTGTAAACAGAAGTATCTTCTCTCTAATTTAAATAGTTTACCAATAATATTAGTGTTGGTGCATATTTACTGTTTGTGTATAAACATAACTATCTTCTCTCTTATTTAAATAGTTTACCAGTGATATTAGTGTTGGTGCATCTTTACTGTTTCTGTATAAACATAACTATCTTCTGTCTTATTTAAATAGTTTACCAGTGATACTAGTGTTGGTGAATCTTTACTGTATGTGTGTAAACAGAAGTATCTTCTCTCTTATTTAAATAGTTTACCAATGATATTAGTGTTGGTGCATCTTTACTGTTTGTGTATAAACATAACTATCTTCTGTCTTATTTAAATAGTTTACCAGTGATATTAGTGTTGGTGCATCTTTACTGTTTGTGTGTAAACAGAAGTATCTTCTGTCTTATTTAAATAGTTTACCAGTGATATTAGTGTTGGTGCATCTTTACTGTTTGTGTGTAAACAGAAGTATCTTCTGTCTTATTTAAATAGTTTACCAGTGATACTAGTGTTGGTGAATCTTTACTGTTTGTGTATAAACATAACTATCTTCTCTCTTATTTAAATAGTTTACCAGTGATATTAGTGTTGGTGCATCTTTACTGTTTGTGTATAAACATAACTATCTTCTGTCTTATTTAAATAGTTTACCAGTGATACTAGTGTTGGTGCATCTTTACTGTATGTGTGTAAACAGAAGTATCTTCTCTCTAATTTAAATAGTTTACCAATGATATTAGTGTTGGTGCATCTTTACTGTTTGTGTATAAACATAACTATCTTCTGTCTTATTTAAATAGTTTACCAGTGATACTAGTGTTAGTGCATCTTTACTGTTTGTGTATAAACATAACTATCTTCTGTCTTATTTAAATAGTTTACCAGTGATACTAGTGTTGGTGAATCTTTACTCTTTGTGTATAAACATAACTATCTTCTGTCTTATTTAAATAGTTTACCAGTGATATTAGTGTTGGTGCATCTTTACTGTTTGTGTGTAAACAGAAGTATCTTCTCTCTTATTTAAATAGTTTACCAGTGATATTAGTGTTGGTGCATCTTTACTGTTTGTGTATAAACAGAACTATCTTCTGTCTTATTTAAATAGTTTACCAGTGATATTAGTGTTGGTGCATCTTTACTGTTTGTGTATAAACAGAAGTATCTTCTGTCTTATTTAAATAGTTTACCAGTGATATTAGTGTTGGTGCATCTTTACTGTTTGTGTGTAAACATAACTATCTTCTCTCTTATTTAAATAGTTTACCAGTGATATTAGTGTTGGTGCATCTTTACTGTTTGTGTATAAACAGAACTATCTTCTGTCTTATTTAAATAGTTTACCAGTGATATTAGTGTTGGTGCATCTTTACTGTTTGTGTGTAAACAGAAGTATCTTCTGTCTTATTTAAATAGTTTACCAGTGATATTAGTGTTGGTGCATCTTTACTGTTTGTGTGTAAACATAACTATCTTCTCTCTTATTTAAATAGTTTACCAGTGATACTAGTGTTGGTGCATCTTTACTGTTTGTGTATAAACATAACTATCTTCTGTCTTATTTAAATAGTTTACCAGTGATATTAGTGTTGGTGCATCTTTACTGTTTGTGTAAAACAGAAGTATCTTCTCTCTTATTTAAATAGTTTACCAGTGATATTAGTGTTGGTGCATCTTTACTGTTTGTGTATAAACATAACTATCTTCTGTCTTATTTAAATAGTTTACCAGTGATACTAGTGTTGGTGCATCTTTACTGTATGTGTGTAAACAGAAGTATCTTCTCTCTAATTTAAATAGTTTACCAATAATATTAGTGTTGGTGCATATTTACTGTTTGTGTATAAACATAACTATCTTCTCTCTTATTTAAATAGTTTACCAGTGATATTAGTGTTGGTGCATCTTTACTGTTTCTGTATAAACATAACTATCTTCTGTCTTATTTAAATAGTTTACCAGTGATACTAGTGTTGGTGAATCTTTACTGTATGTGTGTAAACAGAAGTATCTTCTCTCTTATTTAAATAGTTTACCAATGATATTAGTGTTGGTGCATCTTTACTGTTTGTGTATAAACATAACTATCTTCTGTCTTATTTAAATAGTTTACCAGTGATATTAGTGTTGGTGCATCTTTACTGTATGTGTGTAAACAGAAGTATCTTCTCTCTAATTTAAATAGTTTACCAATGATATTAGTGTTGGTGCATCTTTACTGTTTGTGTATAAACATAACTATCTTCTGTCTTATTTAAATAGTTTACCAGTGATACTAGTGTTAGTGCATCTTTACTGTTTGTGTATAAACATAACTATCTTCTGTCTTATTTAAATAGTTTACCAGTGATACTAGTGTTGGTGAATCTTTACTGTTTGTGTATAAACATAACTATCTTCTGTCTTATTTAAATAGTTTACCAGTGATACTAGTGTTGGTGAATCTTTACTGTTTGTGTATAAACATAACTATCTTCTCTCTTATTTAAATAGTTTACCAGTGATATTAGTGTTGGTGCATCTTTACTGTTTGTGTATAAACATAACTATCTTCTGTCTTATTTAAATAGTTTACCAGTGATACTAGTGTTGGTGAATCTTTACTGTTTGTGTATAAACATGACTATCTTCTGTCTTATTTAAATAGTTTACCAGTGATACTAGTGTTGGTGAATCTTTACTGTTTGTGTATAAACATAACTATCTTCTGTCTTATTTAAATAGTTTACCAGTGATACTAGTGTTGGTGCATCTTTACTGTATGTGTGTAAACAGAAGTATCTTCTCTCTAATTTAAATAGTTTACCAATGATATTAGTGTTGGTGCATCTTTACTGTTTGTGTATAAACATAACTATCTTCTGTCTTATTTAAATAGTTTACCAGTGATACTAGTGTTAGTGCATCTTTACTGTTTGTGTATAAACATAACTATCTTCTGTCTTATTTAAATAGTTTACCAGTGATACTAGTGTTGGTGAATCTTTACTGTTTGTGTATAAACATAACTATCTTCTCTCTTATTTAAATAGTTTACCAGTGATATTAGTGTTGGTGCATCTTTACTGTTTGTGTATAAACATAACTATCTTCTGTCTTATTTAAATAGTTTACCAGTGATACTAGTGTTGGTACATCTTTACTGTTTGTGTATAAACATAACTATCTTCTGTCTTATTTAAATAGTTTACCAGTGATACTAGTGTTGGTGCATCTTTACTGTTTGTGTATAAACATAACTATCTTCTGTCTTATTTAAATAGTTTACCAGTGATTCTAGTGTTGGTGAATCTTTACTGTTTGTGTATAAACATAACTATCTTCTCTCTTATTTAAATAGTTTACCAGTGATATTAGTGTTGGTGCATCTTTACTGTTTGTGTATAAACATAACTATCTTCTGTCTTATTTAAATAGTTTACCAGTGATACTAGTGTTGGTGAATCTTTACTGTTTGTGTATAAACATGACTATCTTCTGTCTTATTTAAATAGTTTACCAGTAATACTAGTGTTGGTGAATCTTTACTGTTTGTGTATAAACATAACTATCTTCTGTCTTATTTAAATAGTTTACCAGTGATACTAGTGTTGGTGAATCTTTACTGTTTGTGTATAAACATAACTATCTTCTGTCTTATTTAAATAGTTTACCAGTAATACTAGTGTTGGTGAATCTTTACTGTTTCTGTATAAACATAACTATCTTCTGTCTTATTTAAATAGTTTACCAGTGATACTAGTGTTGGTGCATCTTTACTGTATGTGTATAAACATAACTATCTTCTCTCTTATTTAAATAGTTTACCAGTGATATTAGTGTTGGTGCATCTTTACTGTATGTGTATAAACAGAAGTATCTTCTCTCTTATTTAAATAGTTTACCAGTGATACTAGTGTTGGTGCATCTTTACTGTTTGTGTATAAACAGAAGTATCTTCTCTCTTATTTAAATAGTTTACCAGTGATATTAGTGTTGGTGCATCTTTACTGTCTGTGTATAAAGAGAAGTATCTTCTCTCTTATTTAAATAGTTTACCAGTGATATTAGTGTTGGTGCATCTTTACTGTATGTGTATAAACAGAAGTATCTTCTCTCTTATTTAAATAGTTTACCAGTGATATTAGTGTTGGTGCATCTTTACTGTCTGTGTATAAACAGAAGTATCTTCTCTCTTATTTAAATAGTTTACCAGTGATACTAGTGTTGGTGCATCTTTACTGTTTCTGTATAAACAGAAGTATCTTCTGTCTTATTTAAATAGTTTACCAGTGATATTAGTGTTGGTGCATCTTTACTGTCTGTGTATAAACATAACTATCTTCTGTCTTATTTAAATAGTTTACCAGTGATACTAGTGTTGGTGCATCTTTACTGTATGTGTGTAAACAGAAGTATCTTCTCTCTTATTTAAATAGTTTACCAGTGATACTATTTTTGTTGCATCTTTACTGTTTGTGTATAAACATAACTATCTTCTGTCTTATTTAAATAGTTTACCAGTGATATTAGTGTTGGTGCATCTTTACTGTTTGTGTGTAAACATAACTATCTTCTCTCTTATTTAAATAGTTTACCAGTGATACTAGTGTTGGTGCATCTTTACTGTTTGTGTATAAACATAACTATCTTCTGTCTTATTTAAATAGTTTACCAGTGATATTAGTGTTGGTGCATCTTTACTGTTTGTGTGTAAACATAACTATCTTCTCTCTTATTTAAATAGTTTACCAGTGATATTAGTGTTGGTGCATCTTTACTGTTTGTGTATAAACAGAAGTATCTTCTGTCTTATTTAAATAGTTTACCAGTGATATTAGTGTTGGTGCATCTTTACTGTTTGTGTGTAAACAGAAGTATCTTCTCTCTTATTTAAATAGTTTACCAGTGATATTAGTGTTGGTGCATCTTTACTGTTTGTGTATAAACATAACTATCTTCTGTCTTATTTAAATAGTTTACCAGTGATATTAGTGTTGGTGCATCTTTACTGTTTGTGTGTAAACAGAAGTATCTTCTCTCTTATTTAAATAGTTTACCAGTGATATTAGTGTTGGTGCATCTTTACTGTTTGTGTATAAACAGAAGTATCTTCTGTCTTATTTAAATAGTTTACCAGTGATACTAGTGTTGGTGCATCTTTACTGTATGTGTGTAAACAGAAGTATCTTCTCTCTAATTTAAATAGTTTACCAATGATATTAGTGTTGGTGCATCTTTACTGTTTGTGTATAAACATAACTATCTTCTGTCTTATTTAAATAGTTTACCAGTGATACTAGTGTTGGTGAATCTTTACTGTTTGTGTATAAACATGACTATCTTCTGTCTTATTTAAATAGTTTACCAGTAATACTAGTGTTGGTGAATCTTTACTGTTTGTGTATAAACATAACTATCTTCTGTCTTATTTAAATAGTTTACCAGTGATACTAGTGTTGGTGCATCTTTACTGTATGTGTGTAAACAGAAGTATCTTCTCTCTAATTTAAATAGTTTACCAATGATATTAGTGTTGGTACATCTTTACTGTTTGTGTATAAACATAACTATCTTCTGTCTTATTTAAATAGTTTACCAGTGATACTAGTGTTAGTGCATCTTTACTGTTTGTGTATAAACATAACTATCTTCTGTCTTATTTAAATAGTTTACCAGTGATTCTAGTGTTGGTGAATCTTTACTGTTTGTGTATAAACATAACTATCTTCTCTCTTATTTAAATAGTTCACCAGTGATATTAGTGTTGGTGCATCTTTACTGTTTGTGTATAAACATAACTATCTTCTGTCTTATTTAAATAGTTTACCAGTGATATTAGTGTTGGTGCATCTTTACTGTCTGTGTATAAAGAGAAGTATCTTCTCTCTTATTTAAATAGTTTACCAGTGATATTAGTGTTGGTGCATCTTTACTGTATGTGTATAAACATAACTATCTTCTCTCTTATTTAAATAGTTTACCAGTGATATTAGTGTTGGTGCATCTTTACTGTTTGTGTATAAACAGAAGTATCTTCTCTCTTATTTAAATAGTTTACCAGTGATATTAGTGTTGGTGCATCTTTACTGTATGTGTATAAACAGAAGTATCTTCTCTCTTATTTAAATAGTTTACCAGTGATATTAGTGTTGGTGCATCTTTACTGTTTGTGTATAAACAGAAGTATCTTCTCTCTTATTTAAATAGTTTACCAGTGATATTAGTGTTGGTGCATCTTTACTGTTTGTGTATAAACAGAAGTATCTTCTGTCTTATTTAAATAGTTTACCAGTGATATTAGTGTTGGTGCATCTTTACTGTCTGTGTATAAACATAACTATCTTCTGTCTTATTTAAATAGTTTACCAGTGATATTAGTGTTGGTGCATCTTTACTGTTTGTGTATAAACAGAAGTATCTTCTCTCTTATTTAAATAGTTTACCAGTGATACTAGTGTTGGTGCATCTTTACTGTTTGTGTATAAACAGAAGTATCTTCTGTCTTATTTAAATAGTTTACCAGTGATAAACATAACTAACTATCTCTGTCTTATTTAAATAGTTTACCAGTGATACTAGTGTTGGTGCATCTTTACTGTTTGTGTATAAACATAACTATCTTCTGTCTTATTTAAATAGTTTACCAGTGATACTAGTGTTGGTGCATCTTTACTGTTTGTGTATAAACATAACTATCTTCTCTCTTATTTAAATAGTTTACCAGTGATATTAGTGTTGGTGCATCTTTACTGTTTGTGTATAAACAGAACTATCTTCTCTCTTATTTAAATAGTTTACCAGTGATATTAGTGTTGGTGCATCTTTACTGTATGTGTATAAACAGAAGTATCTTCTCTCTTATTTAAATAGTTTACCAGTGATACTAGTGTTGGTGCATCTTTACTGTTTGTGTATAAACAGAAGTATCTTCTGTCTTATTTAAATAGTTTACCAGTGATATTAGTGTTGGTGCATCTTTACTGTTTGTGTATAAACAGAAGTATCTTCTCTCTTATTTAAATAGTTTACCAGTGATATTAGTGTTGGTGCATCTTTACTGTTTGTGTATAAACAGAAGTATCTTCTCTCTTATTTAAATAGTTTACCAGTGATATTAGTGTTGGTGCATCTTTACTGTCTGTGTATAAACAGAAGTATCTTCTCTCTTATTTAAATAGTTTACCAGTGATACTAGTGTTGGTGCATCTTTACTGTTTGTGTATAAACAGAAGTATCTTCTGTCTTATTTAAATAGTTTACCAGTGATATTAGTGTTGGTGCATCTTTACTGTTTGTGTATAAACATAACTATCTTCTGTCTTATTTAAATAGTTTACCAGTGATACTAGTGTTGGTGAATCTTTACTGTTTGTGTATAAACATAACTATCTTCTGTCTTATTTAAATAGTTTACCAGTGATACTAGTGTTGGTGAATCTTTACTCTTTGTGTATAAACATAACTATCTTCTGTCTTATTTAAATAGTTTACCAGTGATATTAGTGTTGGTGCATCTTTACTGTTTGTGTGTAAACAGAAGTATCTTCTCTCTTATTTAAATAGTTTACCAGTGATATTAGTGTTGGTGCATCTTTACTGTTTGTGTATAAACAGAACTATCTTCTGTCTTATTTAAATAGTTTACCAGTGATATTAGTGTTGGTGCATCTTTACTGTTTGTGTATAAACAGAAGTATCTTCTGTCTTATTTAAATAGTTTACCAGTGATATTAGTGTTGGTGCATCTTTACTGTTTGTGTATAAACAGAAGTATCTTCTCTCTTATTTAAATAGTTTACCAGTGATATTAGTGTTGGTGCATCTTTACTGTTTGTGTATAAACAGAACTATCTTCTGTCTTATTTAAATAGTTTACCAGTGATATTAGTGTTGGTGCATCTTTACTGTTTGTGTATAAACAGAAGTATCTTCTGTCTTATTTAAATAGTTTACCAGTGATATTAGTGTTGGTGCATCTTTACTGTTTGTGTATAAACATAACTATCTTCTCTCTTATTTAAATAGTTTACCAGTGATACTAGTGTTGGTGCATCTTTACTGTTTGTGTATAAACATAACTATCTTCTGTCTTATTTAAATAGTTTACCAGTGATATTAGTGTTGGTGCATCTTTACTGTTTGTGTGTAAACATAACTATCTTCTCTCTATTTAAATAGTTTACCAGTGATATTAGTGTTGGTGCATCTTTACTGTTTGTGTATAAACAGAACTATCTTCTGTCTTATTTAAATAGTTTACCAGTGATATTAGTGTTGGTGCATCTTTACTGTTTGTGTGTAAACAGAAGTATCTTCTCTCTTATTTAAATAGTTTACCAGTGATATTAGTGTTGGTGCATCTTTACTGTTTGTGTATAAACATAACTATCTTCTGTCTTATTTAAATAGTTTACCAGTGATACTAGTGTTGGTGCATCTTTACTGTATGTGTGTAAACAGAAGTATCTTCTCTCTAATTTAAATAGTTTACCAATGATATTAGTGTTGGTGCATATTTACTGTTTGTGTATAAACATAACTATCTTCTCTCTTATTTAAATAGTTTACCAGTGATATTAGTGTTGGTGCATCTTTACTGTTTGTGTATAAACATAACTATCTTCTGTCTTATTTAAATAGTTTACCAGTGATACTAGTGTTGGTGAATCTTTACTGTATGTGTGTAAACAGAAGTATCTTCTCTCTTATTTAAATAGTTTACCAATGATATTAGTGTTGGTGCATCTTTACTGTTTGTGTATAAACATAACTATCTTCTGTCTTATTTAAATAGTTTACCAGTGATACTAGTGTTGGTGCATCTTTACTGTATGTGTGTAAACAGAAGTATCTTCTCTCTTATTTAAATAGTTTACCAGTGATACTAGTGTTGGTGCATCTTTACTGTTTGTGTATAAACATAACTATCTTCTGTCTTATTTAAATAGTTTACCAGTGATATTAGTGTTGGTGCATCTTTACTGTTTGTGTGTAAACATAACTATCTTCTCTCTTATTTAAATAGTTTACCAGTGATACTAGTGTTGGTGCATCTTTACTGTTTGTGTATAAACATAACTATCTTCTGTCTTATTTAAATAGTTTACCAGTGATACTAGTGTTGGTGCATCTTTACTGTTTGTGTATAAACATAACTATCTTCTCTCTTATTTAAATAGTTTACCAGTGATATTAGTGTTGGTGCATCTTTACTGTTTGTGTATAAACATAACTATCTTCTGTCTTATTTAAATAGTTTACCAGTGATACTAGTGTTGGTGAATCTTTACTGTTTGTGTATAAACATGACTATCTTCTGTCTTATTTAAATAGTTTACCAGTAATACTAGTGTTGGTGAATCTTTACTGTTTGTGTATAAACATAACTATCTTCTGTCTTATTTAAATAGTTTACCAGTGATACTAGTGTTGGTGCATCTTTACTGTATGTGTGTAAACAGAAGTATCTTCTCTCTAATTTAAATAGTTTACCAATGATATTAGTGTTGGTACATCTTTACTGTTTGTGTATAAACATAACTATCTTCTGTCTTATTTAAATAGTTTACCAGTGATACTAGTGTTAGTGCATCTTTACTGTTTGTGTATAAACATAACTATCTTCTGTCTTATTTAAATAGTTTACCAGTGATTCTAGTGTTGGTGAATCTTTACTGTTTGTGTATAAACATAACTATCTTCTCTCTTATTTAAATAGTTTACCAGTGATATTAGTGTTGGTGCATCTTTACTGTTTGTGTATAAACATAACTATCTTCTGTCTTATTTAAATAGTTTACCAGTGATACTAGTGTTGGTGAATCTTTACTGTTTGTGTATAAACATGACTATCTTCTGTCTTATTTAAATAGTTTACCAGTGATACTAGTGTTGGTGAATCTTTACTGTTTGTGTATAAACATAACTATCTTCTGTCTTATTTAAATAGTTTACCAGTGATACTAGTGTTGGTGAATCTTTACTGTTTGTGTATAAACATAACTATCTTCTGTCTTATTTAAATAGTTTACCAGTGATACTAGTGTTGGTGAATCTTTACTGTTTGTGTATAAACATAACTATCTTCTGTCTTATTTAAATAGTTTACCAGTGATACTAGTGTTGGTGCATCTTTACTGTTTGTGTATAAACATAACTATCTTCTCTCTTATTTAAATAGTTTACCAGTGATATTAGTGTTGGTGCATCTTTACTGTATGTGTATAAACAGAAGTATCTTCTCTCTTATTTAAATAGTTTACCAGTGATACTAGTGTTGGTGCATCTTTACTGTTTGTGTATAAACAGAAGTATCTTCTCTCTTATTTAAATAGTTTACCAGTGATATTAGTGTTGGTGCATCTTTACTGTCTGTGTATAAACAGAAGTATCTTCTCTCTTATTTAAATAGTTTACCAGTGATATTAGTGTTGGTGCATCTTTACTGTATGTGTATAAACAGAAGTATCTTCTCTCTTATTTAAATAGTTTACCAGTGATATTAGTGTTGGTGCATCTTTACTGTCTGTGTATAAACAGAAGTATCTTCTCTCTTATTTAAATAGTTTACCAGTGATACTAGTGTTGGTGCATCTTTACTGTTTCTGTATAAACAGAAGTATCTTCTGTCTTATTTAAATAGTTTACCAGTGATATTAGTGTTGGTGCATCTTTACTGTCTGTGTATAAACATAACTATCTTCTGTCTTATTTAAATAGTTTACCAGTGATACTAGTGTTGGTGCATCTTTACTGTATGTGTGTAAACAGAAGTATCTTCTCTCTTATTTAAATAGTTTACCAGTGATACTATTTTTGTTGCATCTTTACTGTTAGTGTATAAACATAACTATCTTCTGTCTTATTTAAATAGTTTACCAGTGATATTAGTGTTGGTGCATCTTTACTGTTTGTGTGTAAACATAACTATCTTCTCTCTTATTTAAATAGTTTACCAGTGATACTAGTGTTGGTGCATCTTTACTGTTTGTGTATAAACATAACTATCTTCTGTCTTATTTAAATAGTTTACCAGTGATATTAGTGTTGGTGCATCTTTACTGTTTGTGTGTAAACATAACTATCTTCTCTCTTATTTAAATAGTTTACCAGTGATATTAGTGTTGGTGCATCTTTACTGTTTGTGTATAAACAGAAGTATCTTCTGTCTTATTTAAATAGTTTACCAGTGATATTAGTGTTGGTGCATCTTTACTGTTTGTGTGTAAACAGAAGTATCTTCTCTCTTATTTAAATAGTTTACCAGTGATATTAGTGTTGGTGCATCTTTACTGTTTGTGTATAAACATAACTATCTTCTGTCTTATTTAAATAGTTTACCAGTGATATTAGTGTTGGTGCATCTTTACTGTTTGTGTGTAAACAGAAGTATCTTCTCTCTTATTTAAATAGTTTACCAGTGATATTAGTGTTGGTGCATCTTTACTGTTTGTGTATAAACAGAAGTATCTTCTGTCTTATTTAAATAGTTTACCAGTGATACTAGTGTTGGTGCATCTTTACTGTATGTGTGTAAACAGAAGTATCTTCTCTCTAATTTAAATAGTTTACCAATGATATTAGTGTTGGTGCATCTTTACTGTTTGTGTATAAACATAACTATCTTCTGTCTTATTTAAATAGTTTACCAGTGATACTAGTGTTGGTGAATCTTTACTGTTTGTGTATAAACATGACTATCTTCTGTCTTATTTAAATAGTTTACCAGTAATACTAGTGTTGGTGAATCTTTACTGTTTGTGTATAAACATAACTATCTTCTGTCTTATTTAAATAGTTTACCAGTGATACTCGTGTTGGTGCATCTTTACTGTATGTGTGTAAACAGAAGTATCTTCTCTCTAATTTAAATAGTTTACCAATGATATTAGTGTTGGTACATCTTTACTGTTTGTGTATAAACATAACTATCTTCTGTCTTATTTAAATAGTTTACCAGTGATACTAGTGTTAGTGCATCTTTACTGTTTGTGTATAAACATAACTATCTTCTGTCTTATTTAAATAGTTTACCAGTGATTCTAGTGTTGGTGAATCTTTACTGTTTGTGTATAAACATAACTATCTTCTCTCTTATTTAAATAGTTCACCAGTGATATTAGTGTTGGTGCATCTTTACTGTTTGTGTATAAACATAACTATCTTCTGTCTTATTTAAATAGTTTACCAGTGATACTAGTGTTGGTGAATCTTTACTGTTTCTGTATAAACATAACTATCTTCTGTCTTATTTAAATAGTTTACCAGTGATACTAGTGTTGGTGCATCTTTACTGTATGTGTATAAACATAACTATCTTCTCTCTTATTTAAATAGTTTACCAGTGATATTAGTGTTGGTGCATCTTTACTGTTTGTGTATAAACAGAAGTATCTTCTCTCTTATTTAAATAGTTTACCAGTGATATTAGTGTTGGTGCATCTTTACTGTATGTGTATAAACAGAAGTATCTTCTCTCTTATTTAAATAGTTTACCAGTGATACTAGTGTTGGTGCATCTTTACTGTTTGTGTATAAACAGAAGTATCTTCTGTCTTATTTAAATAGTTTACCAGTGATATTAGTGTTGGTGCATCTTTACTGTCTGTGTATAAACAGAAGTATCTTCTCTCTTATTTAAATAGTTTACCAGTGATATTAGTGTTGGTGCATCTTTACTGTATGTGTATAAACAGAAGTATCTTCTCTCTTATTTAAATAGTTTACCAGTGATATTAGTGTTGGTGCATCTTTACTGTCTGTGTATAAACAGAAGTATCTTCTCTCTTATTTAAATAGTTTACCAGTGATACTAGTGTTGGTGCATCTTTACTGTTTCTGTATAAACAGAAGTATCTTCTGTCTTATTTAAATAGTTTACCAGTGATATTAGTGTTGGTGCATCTTTACTGTCTGTGTATAAACATAACTATCTTCTGTCTTATTTAAATAGTTTACCAGTGATACTAGTGTTGGTGCATCTTTACTGTATGTGTGTAAACAGAAGTATCTTCTCTCTTATTTAAATTGTTTACCAGTGATACTAGTGTTGGTGCATCTTTACTGTTTGTGTATAAACAGAAGTATCTTCTGTCTTATTTAAATAGTTTACCAGTGATATTAGTGTTGGTGCATCTTTACTGTTTGTGTGTAAACATAACTATCTTCTCTCTTATTTAAATAGTTTACCAGTGATACTAGTGTTGGTGCATCTTTACTGTTTGTGTATAAACATAACTATCTTCTGTCTTATTTATATAGTTTACCAGTGATATTAGTGTTGGTGCATCTTTACTGTTTGTGTGTAAACATAACTATCTTCTCTCTTATTTAAATAGTTTACCAGTGATATTAGTGTTGGTGCATCTTTACTGTTTGTGTATAAACAGAAGTATCTTCTGTCTTATTTAAATAGTTTACCAGTGATATTAGTGTTGGTGCATCTTTACTGTTTGTGTGTAAACAGAAGTATCTTCTCTCTTATTTAAATAGTTTACCAGTGATATTAGTGTTGGTGCATCTTTACTGTTTGTGTATAAACATAACTATCTTCTGTCTTATTTAAATAGTTTACCAGTGATATTAGTGTTGGTGCATCTTTACTGTTTGTGTGTAAACAGAAGTATCTTCTCTCTTATTTAAATAGTTTACCAGTGATATTAGTGTTGGTGCATCTTTACTGTTTGTGTATAAACATAACTATCTTCTGTCTTATTTAAATAGTTTACCAGTGATACTAGTGTTGGTGCATCTTTACTGTATGTGTGTAAACAGAAGTATCTTCTCTCTAATTTAAATAGTTTACCAATGATATTAGTGTTGGTGCATCTTTACTGTTTGTGTATAAACATAACTATCTTCTGTCCTATTTAAATAGTTTACCAGTGATACTAGTGTTAGTGCATCTTTACTGTTTGTGTATAAACATAACTATCTTCTGTCTTATTTAAATAGTTTACCAGTGATACTAGTGTTGGTGAATCTTTACTCTTTGTGTATAAACATAACTATCTTCTGTCTTAATTAAATAGTTTACCAGTGATATTAGTGTTGGTGCATCTTTACTGTTTGTGTATAAACAGAACTATCTTCTGTCTTATTTAAATAGTTTACCAGTGATATTAGTGTTGGTGCATCTTTCTTTTTTCTGTGTAAACAGAAGTATCTTCTCTCTTATTTAAATAGTTTACCAGTGATATTAGTGTTGGTGCATCTTTACTGTTTGTGTATAAACATAACTATCTTCTGTCTTATTTAAATAGTTTACCAGTGATACTAGTGTTGGTGCATCTTTACTGTATGTGTGTAAACAGAAGTATCTTCTCTTTTATTTAAATAGTTTACCAGTGATACTAGTGTTGGTGCATCTTTACTGTTTGTGTATAAACATAACTATCTTCTGTCTTATTTAAATAGTTTACCAGTGATATTAGTGTTGGTGCATCTTTACTGTTTGTGTGTAAACATAACTATCTTCTCTCTTATTTAAATAGTTTACCAGTGATACTAGTGTTGGTGCATCTTTACTGTTTGTGTATAAACATAACTATCTTCTGTCTTATTTAAATAGTTTACCAGTGATATTAGTGTTGGTGCATCTTTACTGTTTGTGTATAAACAGAACTATCTTCTGTCTTATTTAAATAGTTTACCAGTGATATTAGTGTTGGTGCATCTTTACTGTTTGTGTGTAAACAGAAGTATCTTCTCTCCTATTTAAATAGTTTACCAGTGATATTAGTGTTGGTGCATCTTTACTGTTTGTGTATAAACATAACTATCTTCTGTCTTATTTAAATAGTTTACCAGTGATACTAGTGTTGGTGCATCTTTACTGTATGTGTGTAAACAGAAGTATCTTCTCTCTAATTTAAATAGTTTACCAATGATATTAGTGTTGGTGCATTTTTACTGTTTGTGTATAAACATAACTATCTTCTGTCTTATTTAAATTGTTTACCAGTGATACTAGTGTTAGTGCATCTTTACTGTTTGTGTATAAACATAACTATCTTCTCTCTTATTTAAATAGTTTACCAGTGATATTAGTGTTGGTGCATCTTTACTGTTTGTGTATAAACATAACTATCTTCTGTCTTATTTAAATAGTTTACCAGTGATACTAGTGTTGGTGAATCTTTACTGTTTGTGTATAAACATAACTATCTTCTGTCTTATTTAAATAGTTTACCAGTGATACTAGTGTTGGTGCATCTTTACTGTATGTGTGTAAACAGAAGTATCTTCTCTTATTTAAATAGTTTACCAATGATATTAGTGTTGGTGCATCTTTACTGTTTGTGTATAAACATAACTATCTTCTGTCTTATTTAAATAGTTTACCAGTGATACTAGTGTTGGTGCATCTTTACTGTATGTGTGTAAACAGAAGTATCTTCTCTCTAATTTAAATAGTTTACCAATGATATTAGTGTTGGTGCATCTTTACTGTTTGTGTATAAACATAACTATCTTCTGTCTTATTTAAATAGTTTACCAGTGATACTAGTGTTAGTGCATCTTTACTGTTTGTGTATAAACATAACTATCTTCTGTCTTATTTAAATAGTTTACCAGTGATACTAGTGTTGGTGAATCTTTACTGTTTGTGTATAAACATAACTATCTTCTGTCTTATTTAAATAGTTTACCAGTGATACTAGTGTTGGTGAATCTTTACTGTTTGTGTATAAACATAACTATCTTCTCTCTTATTTAAATAGTTTACCAGTGATATTAGTGTTGGTGCATCTTTACTGTTTGTGTATAAACATAACTATCTTCTGTCTTATTTAAATAGTTTACCAGTGATACTAGTGTTGGTGAATCTTTACTGTTTGTGTATAAACATAACTATCTTGTCTCTTATTTAAATAGTTTACCAGTGATATTAGTGTTGGTGCATCTTTACTGTTTGTGTATAAACATAACTATCTTCTGTCTTATTTAAATAGTTTACCAGTGATACTAGTGTTGGTGAATCTTTACTGTTTGTGTATAAACATGACTATCTTCTGTCTTATTTAAATAGTTTACCAGTAATACTAGTGTTGGTGAATCTTTACTGTTTGTGTATAAACATAACTATCTTCTGTCTTATTTAAATAGTTTACCAGTGATACTAGTGTTGGTGCATCTTTACTGTATGTGTGTAAACAGAAGTATCTTCTCTCTAATTTAAATAGTTTACCAATGATATTAGTGTTGGTGCATCTTTACTGTTTGTGTATAAACATAACTATCTTCTGTCTTATTTAAATAGTTTACCAGTGATACTAGTGTTAGTGCATCTTTACTGTTTGTGTATAAACATAACTATCTTCTGTCTTATTTAAATAGTTTACCAGTGATACTAGTGTTGGTGAATCTTTACTGTTTGTGTATAAACATAACTATCTTCTCTCTTATTTAAATAGTTTACCAGTGATATTAGTGTTGGTGCATCTTTACTGTTTGTGTATAAACATAACTATCTTCTGTCTTATTTAAATAGTTTACCAGTGATACTAGTGTTGGTGAATCTTTACTGTTTGTGTATAAACATGACTATCTTCTGTCTTATTTAAATAGTTTACCAGTAATACTAGTGTTGGTGAATCTTTACTGTTTGTGTATAAACATAACTATCTTCTGTCTTATTTAAATAGTTTACCAGTGATACTAGTGTTGGTGAATCTTTACTGTTTGTGTATAAACATAACTATCTTCTGTCTTATTTAAATAGTTTACCAGTAATACTAGTGTTGGTGAATCTTTACTGTTTCTGTATAAACATAACTATCTTCTGTCTTATTTAAATAGTTTACCAGTGATACTAGTGTTGGTGCATCTTTACTGTATGTGTATAAACATAACTATCTTCTCTCTTATTTAAATAGTTTACCAGTGATATTAGTGTTGGTGCATCTTTACTGTTTGTGTATAAACAGAAGTATCTTCTCTCTTATTTAAATAGTTTACCAGTGATATTAGTGTTGGTGCATCTTTACTGTATGTGTATAAACAGAAGTATCTTCTCTCTTATTTAAATAGTTTACCAGTGATACTAGTGTTGGTGCATCTTTACTGTTTGTGTATAAACAGAAGTATCTTCTGTCTTATTTAAATAGTTTACCAGTGATATTAGTGTTGGTGCATCTTTACTGTCTGTGTATATACAGAAGTATCTTCTCTCTTATTTAAATAGTTTACCAGTGATATTAGTGTTGGTGCATCTTTACTGTATGTGTATAAACAGAAGTATCTTCTCTCTTATTTAAATAGTTTACCAGTGATATTAGTGTTGGTGCATCTTTACTGTCTGTGTATAAACAGAAGTATCTTCTCTCTTATTTAAATAGTTTACCAGTGATACTAGTGTTGGTGCATCTTTACTGTTTGTGTATAAACAGAAGTATCTTCTGTCTTATTTAAATAGTTTACCAGTGATATTAGTGTTGGTGCATCTTTACTGTCTGTGTATAAACAGAAGTATCTTCTGTCTTATCTAAATAGTTTACCAGTGATACTAGTGTTGGTGAATCTTTACTGTTTGTGTATAAACATAACTATCTTCTGTCTTATTTAAATAGTTTTCCAGTGATACTAGTGTTAGTGCATCTTTACTGTTTGTGTATAAACATAACTATCTTCTGTCTTATTTAAATAGTTTACCAGTGATACTAGTGTTGGTGAATCTTTACTGTTTGTGTATAAACATAACTATCTTCTCTCTTATTTAAATAGTTTACCAGTGATATTAGTGTTGGTGCATCTTTACTGTATGTGTGTAAACAGAAGTATCTTCTGTCTTATTTAAATAGTTTACCAGTGATATTAGTGTTGGTGCATCTTTACTGTATGTGAGTAAACAGAAGTATCTTCTGTCTTATTTAAATAGTTTACCAGTGATATTAGTGTTGGTGAATCTTTACTGTTTGTGTATAAACATAACTATCTTCTGTCTTATTTAAATAGTTTACCAGTGATACTAGTGTTGGTGAATCTTTACTGTTTGTGTATAAACAGAAGTATCTTCTGTCTTATTTAAATAGTTTACCAGTGATATTAGTGTTGGTGCATCTTTACTGTATGTGTATAAACAGAAGTATCTTCTGTCTAATTTAAATAGTTTACCAATGATATTAGTGTTGGTGCATCT
The DNA here is from genome assembly GCF_004210375.1 of Tachypleus tridentatus. Lineage (NCBI taxonomy): Eukaryota > Metazoa > Arthropoda > Merostomata > Xiphosura > Limulidae > Tachypleus > Tachypleus tridentatus. Next base: position 5,436,317 of record NC_134837.1, read on the forward strand.
TTACTGTTTGTGTATAAACATAACTATCTTCTCTCTTATTTAAATAGTTTACCAGTGATATTAGTGTTGGTGAATCTTTACTGTTTGTGTATAAACATAACTATCTTCTGTCTTATTTAAATAGTTTACCAGTGATATTAGTGTTGGTGAATCTTTACTGTTTGTGTATAAACTTAACTATCTTCTGTCTTATTTAAATAGTTTACCAGTGATATTAGTGTTGGTGCATCTTTACTGTTTGTGTATAAACATAACTATCTTCTGTCTTATTTAAATAGTTTACCAGTGATACTAGTGTTGGTGAATTTTTACTGTTTGTGTATAAACATAACTATCTTCTGTCTTATTTAAATAGTTTACCAGTGATATTAGTGTTGGTGAATCTTTACTGTTTGTGTATAAACAGAAGTATCTTCTGTCTTATTTAAATAGTTTTCCAGCGATATTAGTGTTGGTGCATCTTTACTGTTTGTGTGTAAACATAACTATCTTCTGTCTTATTTAAATAGTTTACCAGTGATATTAGTGTTGGTGCATCTTTACTGTTTGTGTATAAACAGAACTATCTTCTGTCTTATTTAAATAGTTTACCAGTAATACTAGTGTTGGTGCATCTTTACTGTTTGTGTGTAAACAGAAGTATCTTCTCTCTAATTTAAATAGTTTACCAGCGATATTAGTGTTGGTGCATCTTTACTGTTTGTGTATAAACAGAAGTATCTTCTCTCTTATTTAAATAGTTTACCAGTGATATTAGTGTTGGTGCATCTTTACTGTTTGTGTATAAACATAACTATCTTCTGTCTTATTTAAATAGTTTACCAGTGATACTAGTGTTGGTGCATCTTTACTGTTTGTGTGTAAACAGAAGTATCTTCTCTCTAATTTAAATAGTTTACCAGCGATATTAGTGTTGGTGCATCTTTACTGTTTGTGTATAAACAGAAGTATCTTCTCTCTTATTTAAATAGTTTACCAGTGATACTAGTGTTGGTGCATCTTTACTGTTTGTGTATAAACAGAAGTATCTTCTCTCTTATTTAAATAGTTTACCAGTGATATTAGTGTTGGTGCATCTTTACTGTTTGTGTATAAACATAATTATTTCTCGTCTATATAAATAGATTACCAGTAATATTAATATTAGTGTACCTCTACTGTATGTGTGTCAGCAGAACTATCTTTTCTTTTATATATGTATATGTTAATAAAACGGCTGGTATGGGTAGACAAAGCACTACGTAAAGAGTCAAACAACGTTCTTCGTTCACGAATTATCTTTTCTTTTATTTAAATAGTTCACCAGTGATATTAGATATTGAAAGTAAATGTTACGATTTCTGATGACGATCATGTTAAAACCTCTTAAATGTGGTTTTAAATTCATTGTTAACGAGCGATTCGTTATTAGTAGCGACATCATCATTGATTTCAATCTCGAGGTAAAACTTGAAGCATTTCATGTATAAATGTGCTGAATATTCAACCACTGTTCATTGTTTTGATAAGTTTGAGAATATAAAACATGTTTGAATTTATGAAACTTCTATTCAGGTTTAAATAGTTATACATTATTTAGTGTATCTTAAATCAACATAGTTCTGTGTTACACACTGTAGGACACCCGCGTTTTATATACTAGATATCGAATAATATAAGTGTGGTTATAGATAATAAAACATATTAATATAATTTTAATATCGCTGATGTTATAATTTAAAAGTTTTATATCTATAGTTAGAGTTCAAGGTAAGTATACGAGAAATTGTAGAGACATTAAGTCTGTAAAATGCTATCGTATACCACTATATAACAAAATTTTTACTTTTTCTTGTTCCTGGGTAGAAAGTGTTATTTCCCAATTGCTTATGCTTAAAGTAAATGTAAAAGACCTATTTTTCTCTTCAAACTTTGCTTTTGTGACTTGGGTAATGAAATTTTCAAATTTACCAATTTTTCAGAACATTTTAGGTAGAATTAGTACTCAGCAGCTGATAAAGAATTTTCTCGAACTTACAAGAATTTTCAAGAACCTTTTTGAATTTTCTAGATCTTTCCATAGTAATATATACAGGGGCTCACTATTCACCAGTTCAGTTTAGTTCTAGCTGCTTAAGTGAACACATAAACATATCTGATTTTATCAGAGATGGCATTAAGAAGCTGCAAGCATTCTCCAGACACATTCTGCTATGTGTGTGGCCAATGTATCAAGACAGGAGCGAAAAAGTACTCTGTGAAAGAGGAATACAACAGCGTCAAGATCTTGCTAGAAGCCTTGAACTATGATGAGTATGGCTGGGAGGTTATCGGGGACTTCAAAATGGTGGCATTCCTGATGGGTCTACAAGGAGGCTTTTCCAAGTTTCCCTGTTATATTTGCCTTTGGAACAGCAGGGACACCGCAGCGCACTACAACAGAAATCACTGGCCACCACGCACTGAATTCTCTGTGGGAAGGCACAATGTCAAGTGTGAACCACTAGTGAAACTCCTGAAGGTGTTGTTCCCACCATTGCACATAAAATTGGGTCTTATGAAGCAATTTATCACAACTCTTGATAAGGAGTCTGCAGCCTTCAAGAGCCTTTGAGAATTCTTCCCTAAGCTGTCTGAGGTAAAGGTCAAAGCTGTTGTCTTCGTTGGATCACAAATAAAGAAGATTCTGGAGTACACAGAATTACCCAAGAAGCTCAGTAGGAAGGGAAGAAAAGCTAGGGGCAGCTTTGTCGCAGTAGTTTGGAACTTCTTGGACAATCACAAGGCCGAAAATTATGTGGAACTGGTTGAGTCTCTGGTGAAGAACTAAGACAAAATGGGCTGCAGGATGTCCTTGAAAGTCCATATCCTTGACGCTCATCTTGATAAATTCAAGGAGAACATGGGAGCATACTCAGAGGAGCAAGGCGAGCGCTTGCACTAAGATATACTGGACTTTGATGGTCGCTACCCAGGAGCGTATAACGAAAACATGTTGAGAGACTCTATTTGGGGGCTTATACGTGAAAGTTATTTACATTACAGTCGCAAATCTCGAAAAACTACTCACTTCTAAACATTTTTGTTAATTTGAGTATAACTTTAGTACATGTAAATCTTGATTCATATATTGTTTTATTCAGACTTTATGTAAATGAAAATGTGCAAATTTGCCCGTTTTTACATAGAAAATAGATTAATTTCTAAATTTCATTATCCAGTTCACAAAAGCAAAGTTTGAAGGGAATAATGGCCATTTTCTGTACTTTTACAACATAAGCAATTAAGAAATAACACATACTATCCAGGAACAAAATTTGTGTTACATAATGTTATTATTGTTCTCAAATATCTCGTTTAGTGCTCGACTTCTAAGTTTTTATTTCGTTAATTGTTTTTGCATACAACGATGTCTTGTTTCACTTCTAATTTAAAAATGTCATGTAGCATATCAGTGATGTAATGAATGTTAAAATGGTGTAGCTTGTTAACAAATATATGGAGTTCTAATGGTACAATGAATGTTTAAAATAGTGTATATATAGAGATTTAGGGTTAATATAGTGTTATTTTTGTAGATATATGTAATGAAGCTATAGGGTTAATATAGTGTTATTTTTGTAGATATATGTAATAAAGCTATAGGGTTAATATAGTGTTAATTTTGTTGACATATGTAATAAAGCCTTAACGAAAATACACTGCAGTGTATTTTATTGTTGTTTTAGAATGTCCCTTCACTAGTATTATATTTATATATCAAAGTATTAATACAGAAATCTGTATATCCGACCATCGTTAAGGTATTCACTTCCGAGAAAGGAACAAATTTAGAATCCTAAGAATTAAATTATCGAAACTCAATCTTTAGTTTGTGGTTTTCGTATTAGTTTAGTGTTATGTTTTATAACACAAAAACTAACACCATCTGAAGTGATATGAACCATTTACCAACCTTTTAACCCTTGTCTTAAAATCTCGTAAAAATTTTCTGTATATTCGAATTCCTCTGGTAATTTTACTTTTAAATGTATTGAATATTTCTATCTAAACCATTTTCACCTAAATATTCCCATCACTACCGGTGGCTTAGCGGTAAATTAGTGGTCTTGCAACAGGTTATGGCTATCTATACTATATACTTTACAGGTTATGGCTACCTATACCATATACTTTACAGGTTATGGCTATCTAAACCATATACTTTACAGGTTATGGCTACCTATATCATATACTTTACAGGTTATGGCTACCTATACTATATACTTTACAGGTTATGACTACCTTCAGAATAGCTTGGACCTGATAACTAAGATATTGTAACAGTGTTGGGTTTAATTTAGATTAAAAAAAAACACCTAGCGGTGGGGTTTATTTTTTGTTTTCGTATGGAATGACGATAACGAACACTTGGAAGTAACCACTACCTACCTTAGCTGTATGGAATGACGACAACGAACACTTGGAAGTAACCACAACCTACCTTAGCTGTATGGAATTACGATAACGAACACTTGGAAGTAACCACTACCTACCTTAGCTGTGTGGAATGACGACAACGAACACTTGGAAGTAACCACAACCTACCTTAGCTGTATGGAATTACTATAACGAACACTTGGAAGTAACCACAACCTACCTTAGCTGTGTGGAATGACGATAACGAACACTTGGGGGTAACCACAACCTACCTTAGCTGTGTGGAATGACGATAACGAACACTTGGAAGTAACCACAACCTACCTTAGCTGTATGGAATGACGACAACGAACACTTGGAAGTAACCACAACCTACCTTATCTGTGTAAAATGACGATAACGAACACTTGGGGGTAACCACAACCTACCTTAGCTGTGTGGAATGACGATAACGAACACTTGGAAGTAACCACAACCTACCTTAGCTGAGTGGAATGACGATAACGAACACTTGGAAGTAACCACAACCTACCTTAGCTGTGTGGAATGACGATAACGAACACTTGGAAGTAACCACAACCTACCTTAGCTGTGTGGAATGACGACAACGAACACTTAGAAGTAACCACAACCTACCTTAGCTGTGTGGAATGACGATAACGAACACTTGGAAGTAACCACAACCTACCTTAGCTGTGTGGAATGACGATAACGAACACTTGGAAGTAACCACAACCTACCTTAGCTGTGTGGAATGACGATAACGAACACTTGGAAGTAACCACAACCTACCTTAGCTGTGTGGAATGACGATAACGAACACTTGGAAGTAACCACAACCTACCTTAGCTGTGTGGAATGACGACAACGAACACTTGGAAGTAACCACAACCTACCTTAGCTGTGTGGAATGACGACAACGAACACTTGGAAGTAACCACAACCTACCTTAGCTGTGTGGAATGACGATAACGAACACTTGGAAGTAACCACAACCTACCTTAGCTGTATGGAATTACGATAACGAACACTTGGAAGTAACCACAACCTACCTTAGCTGTATGGAATGACGATAACGAACACTTGGAAGTAACCACAACCTACCTTAGCTGTATGGAATGACGATAACGAACACTTGGAAGTAACCACAACCTACCTTAGCTGTATGGAATGACGATAACGAACACTTGGAAGTAACCACAACCTACCTTAGCTGTATGGAATGACGATAACGAACACTTGGAAGTAACCACAACCTACCTTAGCTGTATGGAATTACGATAACGAACACTTGGAAGTAACCACAACCTACCTTAGCTGTATGGAATTACGATAACGAACACTTGGAAGTAACCACAACCTACCTTAGCTGTGTGGAATGACGATAACGAACACTTGGAAGTAACCACAACCTACCTTAGCTGTATGGAATGACGATAACGAACACTTGGAAGTAACCACAACCTACCTTAGCTGTATGGAATGACGATAACGAACACTTGGAAGTAACCACAACCTACCTTAGCTGAATGGCATTAGTTTTGAGTCTAGCTTCTAGCGAGTATAAGTTACGTCGAAGTCACTTAAATTGAACAGATTACAACCAATGGTAAGAGGAACCAGTGCTGTTTCCTTTAATACAGTGCACAGTAGCAAGCTGACGTGAAAAGAGTAACATATGTTAATATGTTTATGTTTATATGTGTATGGATCGAAACTTAATATTATTAAGTTTTCTCATGCGCAAGTCGACGGTAATGTGTTAGACCATCTAATGGCATCGTTTGTTTATTTTAATTATTACAATTTCGGCGATGTTACCATGTATTGGAGTAAATTACTTCCTATTATTATAAAAAACTGAGTACATTCAAAGCGTCTTAGAACGATTTCTTTATTAGTGGCGGCGCCAAGGGGTGCTTGAGCCCTCCAAAAATGAACCAAGCCCCTCTCAGCCCCCCAATATTGTTACCTACATATATTCATAAAATTTGGAAAACACAATCGTCGTTGTTGCTTAACAATTAACATCAAGGAGACAGATCTGTAGAACTCAACGTCTTCATTAAGACGGAAGATAGTTAGTCTGATAGTGACCTTACTTTTCCTCAGAGTGTATTAACTTCACATGGGATAATTCGTTTCTGCTATGTAAACTATGTCTTTATGTTATATTTCTTTTGATGTGTTGCTTTACTCTTAATGTTATATTAAATGTTCAATCTAAGCTAATCGTGATTTTCTTTATTATTATGTATTACTTTGGGTGGAATTTAGGTGAGCTTCCTCTTTTACATATACGCATATTTTCATAAACCGATTATTTCTAATTTGTAATAATGAATTATTAATCAGAGTATGAGTTTCCAATGAAAACTACATTGAAAACGCAGTTCAAAATATCACACCTTTCTGAAATGTACCTTGGTATTTACGTTATTATAATTTACCATCTATACTTCATATTGATGGCATTTTGGGAAGCCCCTCCACAGTTTACCTCAGACCCCCTTAGTCCCCCCCAACGAAAATATCCTGGAGCCGCCACTGCTCTTTATTTTCAAAGGTGGATACGAATTATTGGATTAAATATGAAACAACTCACCTGTATCAGCTATCTGTTTGTAATTAAGCACAAAGCTACACAAAAAGCTATCAGTGCTCTGCCCACCATGGGTACTGAAACCATGTTTTCAGAAGTGTAAGCCGAAAGACATACCTCTGCCACCGGGGATTCTCCTGTATTGGAGGTTCACTGTGTTACCAGTAATAAATGGTTTCAGATACGTTGAAAATTAATAAAAACTGGTATATTTTATTGAATAAAATTTACTATATTTTCAAACTCAGATCAACTGAGTTAATCCAGTGTATCACACAATCTACCTGTCTTCTAGAAGACTGATATTTACAGAAAGGTCACAGTGAGGACAGAACGTGACCGTTTTTCTAAAGTAGGATCTTGTTTTGGTTGAAGTGACTTCTTTGTGTAATCACAGATTTTAACTTCATTCTTGCCTATTTTTTTTTTGGCGATGTTTGTACTTGACCCTGTTATTTTGCGGGCAGTTTATCTCCCTTGTTACCATAGCGACTCGTATTTCACGTGTATTGAGGGCGTTCCCGGTGCACTGTTGTGAGGGTGACGGACGTGATTTTCTCAACAATAGCAGTAGTCTTCGTATATTTTCATACAACATGTGTGTGTACACATGTGTTTCTTATAGCAACGCCCCATTGGGCTATCTGCTCAGTCCACTAAGGGAATCAAACCCCTGATTTTATCATTGTAAATCCGTATATTTACAGCTGTACCAGCGGGAGACTCCCATGCGATAGCTATAATCCTCGGGTTTCCCTTATACGATTGCTATAATTTTCTGGTTTTCTCTATACGATAGCTGTAACCCTCATTTACTGATGTTATTCCAAACAAGAAATATTATGGAAATACAAAAACAAAAAATAACTGTGGAATTGATATTGTGTCACATTTCATGAAAGTCATCGAGTTGTAAATAAACTTCATTGGTATTTTGCAGAGCATTCAGTATGTTTCTTTGACATTATCTCACTGTCAGGTTCTGCAGAACATTCAGTATGTTCCTTTGACATTATCTCACTATCAGGTTCTGCAGAACATTCAGGATGTTCTTTTGACATTATCTCACTGTTAGGTTCTGCAGAACATTCAATATGTTCCTTTGACATTATCTCACTGTTAGATTCTGCAGACATTCAGTATGTTCCTTTGACATTATCTCACTATCAGGTTCTGCAGAACATTCAGGATGTTCTTTTGACATTATCTCACTGTTAGGTTCTGCAGAACATTTAGAATGTTCCTTCAACTTTAATTGACTGTTATTATTCATAAAAATCGATATTTACTAACGTTTTATATCCAGTATACATCTAACTGCTTTCAACCTTTGTTGCAATAGAAGAAATAGAATTATATTATAATAATTTGTTTATTGTGGAAAACTATCATATATTGTTGTATGGTTTGTATACAGAGCTACATGTTTTGGTATCGTAGTTTATTAGATATGAAGAATTATAACGTATTGCTGTATGGTTTGTATACAGAGCTACATGTTTTGGTATCGTAGTTAGTTAGATATGAAGAATTATAACGTATTGTTGTATGGTTTGTATACAGAGCTACATGTTTTGGTATCGTAGTTAGTTAGATATGAAGAATTATAACGTATTGTTGTATGCTTTGTATACAGAGCTACATGTTTTGGTATCGTAATTAGTTAGATATGAAGAATTATAACGTATTGTTGTATGGTTTGTATACAGAGCTACATGTTTTGGTATCGTAGTTAGTTAGATATGAAGAATTATAACGTATTGTTGTATGGTTTGTATACAGAGCTACATGTTTTGGTATCGTAGTTAGTTAGATGTGAAGAATTATAACGTATTGTTGTATGGTTTGTATACAGAGCTACATGTTTTGGTATCGTAGTTAGTTACATATGAAGAATTATAACGTATTGTTGTATGGTTTGTATACAGAGCTACATGTTTTGGTATCGTAGTTAGTTAGATATGAAGAATTATAACGTATTGCTGTATGGTTTGTATACAGAGCTACATGTTTTGGTATCGTAGTTAGTTAGATATGAAGAATTATAACGTATTGCTGTATGGTTTGTATACAGAGCTACATGTTTTGGTATCGTAGTTAGTTACATATGAAGAATTATAACGTATTGTTGTATGGTTTGTATACAGAGCTACATGTTTTGGTATCGTAGTTAGTTAGATATGAAGAATTATAACGTATTGCTGTATGGTTTGTATACAGAGCTACATGTTTTGGTATCGTAGTTAGTTAGATGTGAAGAATTATAACGTATTGTTGTATGGTTTGTATACAGAGCTACATGTTTTGGTATCGTAGTTAGTTAGATGTGAAGAATTATAACGTATTGTTGTATGGTTTGTATACAGAGCTACATGTTTTGGTATCGTAGTTAGTTAGATATGAAGAATTATAACGTATTGTTGTATGGTTTGTATACAGAGCTACATGTTTTGGTATCGTAGTTAGTTAGATGTGAAGAATTATAACGTATTGCTGTATGGTTTGTATACAGAGCTACATGTTTTGGTATCGTAGTTAGTTACATATGAAGAATTATAACGTATTGTTGTATGGTTTGTATACAGAGCTACATGTTTTGGTATCGTAGTTAGTTAGATATGAAGAATTATAACGTATTGCTGTATGGTTTGTATACAGAGCTACATGTTTTGGTATCGTAGTTAGTTAGATGTGAAGAATTATAACGTATTGTTGTATGGTTTGTATACAGAGCTACATGTTTTGGTATCGTAGTTAGTTAGATGTGAAGAATTATAACGTATTGTTGTATGGTTTGTATACAGAGCTACATGTTTTGGTATCGTAGTTAGTTAGATATGAAGAATTATAACGTATTGCTGTATGGTTTGTATACAGAGCTACATGTTTTGGTATCGTAGTTAGTTAGATATGAAGAATTATAACGTATTGCTGTATGGTTTGTATACAGAGCTACATGTTTTGGTATCGTAGTTAGTTACATATGAAGAATTATAACGTATTGTTGTATGGTTTGTATACAGAGCTACATGTTTTGGTATCGTAGTTAGTTACATATGAAGAATTATAACGTATTGTTGTATGGTTTGTATACAGAGCTACATGTTTTGGTATCGTAGTTTGTTAGATATGAAGAATTATAACGTATTGTTGTATGGTTTGTATACAGAGCTACATGTTTTGGTATCGTAGTTTGTTAGATATGAAGAATTATAACGTATTGTTGTATGGTTTGTAAACGCAGCCACACGTCTTGATATCGCAGTGAGTTAGATATGAAACACAGGTTAATACATCTCCTGTGGTGCTAATCCGTTGTAATTAAACACTTGGAGTCTGTGTACAACATTTCTCAGGTGGCGGTTCCGCTATTTGAGGGCTTCGCTGGTGAAAATGTGGCTTGGATAATTAACTGATGAAGATGTATTAATATCTAGAAAATGAATTGAGAAAACATAGGTTACATAAATTCAATTGAAGTAATCACGGTGGTGTAAAGTGTATGTGTTAGAGTTATATTCATATTTACTTGAAGACAGAAATCAGTACACCGTTTTATATTTTTCTTTGTCCCAAATTAGAAAAATAATACATTTCCTACAACTCTAACTTCCCTCCTTCCCAATGGGTAAGTGATTAGTATGAAGGATTACCACTGTAATATTACACGGTGAGAATAACATAAGCTGGTGACTGTGGAACTAGGTTGTGTTTGACGATATTTTAACTAAAGTTTTCAGAACTCAATGATTTTATTCTATGAAGGATTACCACTCTAATATTACACGGTGAGAATAACATAAGCTGGTGACTGTGAAACTAGGTTGTGTTTGACGATATTTTAACTAAAGTTTTCAGAACTCAATGATTTTATTCTATGAAGGATTACCACTGTAATATTACACGGTGAAAATAAAATAAGCTGGTGACTGTGAAACTAGGTTGTGTTTGACGATATTTTAACTAAAGTTTACAGAACTCAATGATTTTATTCTATGAAGGATTACCACTGTAATATTACACGGTAAGAATAACATAAGCTGGTGACTGTGAAACTAGGTTGTGTTTGACGATATTTTAACTAAAGTTTTCAGAACTCAATGATTTTATTCGAACTCATCTGGCCAGTTTCATACACAATAAAATCAGTAGACATGTTGTTGTAACTTGTTGACGTCTAATCTGCAGATGTAATAAAGTTTATTTCGATTTTTTATAATATTCAAAACGACTACCTCTGCTCAAACACAACAACATCTGATGGAATGTGCTTTGTTCTTTGTTTGTAAGACTGAAAATTTTATATATTTCGTGAATTTATTAGATAATATATTAAATTGTCAAAATAAAAACGCATGTTACATATCAGTAGGTGATATAAAATAATCAACACCCTTGTGATAAAAATAAATAATTCTCCTGTAGGCTGAAGCAAATAATCATTTGTCTTAATATCTATTACCTTTAACAGCTATGTTGGCGATATCTTCTCTTTGAATATACCTTTAACACACGGAAAAAAATCTGTTAAGTACACCCTTAAAATGCAGCAGACAAATAACCCTTTCTTGCCATATTTCATTTGGAAAAAAGTGCTTATTTTACCCTGTGATAATACCAGGCGCTGTATATAAAAAGTTACTCTAGTGGTGTACAGGTTTTCTTACCCACCGCATTCCCTGTGGGCATGTTCAATCAGATTCAATGGTTTTATCCAATAATGAGATAAAGTATCTGGCGTTTCGCTGGTGCTGACATCTATAGAGAGTAATTGTCTCTAGGTGTAATTCACGACTTTTTATTCACGTATTTAAATTATAGCAACAAGAGAGAAAACAAAATACGTCTGCATTTAATGGGATTTGTTATTGTCAGCTAGTAATCGCTAGGCAATAACTTAATCATGGCCTACTAAACACAAGGTTGTATGTCTGTTGTTAATTTGCGAGCTCAAACCTTGTTTCTGTCTTCAACTCAGAAATATAAAGATTCAGAATATTTTATTATAAACTGGTAAATCCGAGTATATTTTATTGTTATTTATCAGCCTATAAATACGAAATTACTATATTAAAATTATTGTCAGATAATATTATTATAATCAGTCAATGTCATTTATTTGTTACCGTACCTCACACTGTAAGGAATATTGTATACATCGGATATAAGCATTAACAACGACATCTGTTATTTATAACATGAACTGAGAAATATGATATTATAATTTCCACTGTCATGTGCGATTAAAAACAATTAAAACATCTTGTAGTTCGTATGCGGCTGTATTCGTATAACAAACAACCTCGTAATTCACGTGCAGCTGTATTTATACATTAATCAGCTCTCACAATTGGTCTAATTAGATTACAGTAGATTTTGATTTGGTAAAGGTTAGACTTAAACGACATAATTTAAAAACAAATACCTAATTAAGAAAACTGTCAATTATTAATGCATCTCAAGATGGCTGGTATTTAAAACTTTTATTAACCTAGCCTAACCTAAGAAGGTCGTAACGTTCTTCTGTACCTTAATCAAAATAAAGTTATAATACACATACCAGCCATTTCTACTTCAAGTGGGTTTCTCGTCATCACGAGTCGACTATTACCCTCCACAAAGCAGAGTGTACATATAGCATCTGTTGAGACCATTAGGGTTCAAATGATAAACGAAAGGAAGGTTAGCTTATACCATAATGTTTCCTTCTTTAACTGTACCATCAGCTAGCTGAGGTTAAAAGCATAAGTGTTAACATGATGTGGATTAATATCATAGACGAACTTGCTTTTGTTATTGTTTGGTTTTAATAAAACTTGAAGGTCCATCTGGTGGATGATTAACAGAAATGAAACAAACCGACTCTTAAGTTAAACAATGTTACTACTGAGCCTTAATTTAAACATCTTTAATTATCCTGTTGTTTATTACTTCAGGAAGACTATTAGTAGGAATAAGTTGGCCAATATATTCATAGTTGTTAGATTACATACTTTATACTTCCTGTTTCACTGTGTGTTATGTTTAACACATTTAATATCTTTCAGTTTCGTAGTTGTCTTTGGAATTTTACACTATTGGTATTTCTGGTTTATCACCAGTTTCACCAATGGTATTTACAGACTTTATTTTCAGGTACGAATGTATCAATATTTAAATCTACAATTAGCTTTTAGTAACAACTCTAATACCAATTATACAAGTTGCGGCGTTGCTGTGAATGTGTGGATATACATATCATGACACTGGTTTGCATAAGTTAGTTCCGGTTTAACATTTGTATTTTATGTATACAATAATATACAAAGATGTTAGGACTAAATCAAAACTTTGATTTCAGTCTGCTTTCACAGAACAATAGTAAATAAACCACAGTTAAAACATCAAAACTTTATTAACCTTCATATTTAGTAGAACAGAAACTCAGTGGAAGTAATTGAGTTAAACAAACAGTTAACGTCTCGTTGTCTCTTATTAACATCTGTGATAAGAACAAATAATTTTATTCTACTTTATAATAAAATTAGCATCAGTTCACACACTTAATGTGAAATAAAATCATTAAACAATTTCAATGTCGCTTTAAAGAACATGACATTACATTCTGTCTGTAGGAATAACATGTCAGAAAATAGAAATCAGGAGATTTACATATAACTTAGTTTATCAAGTGGTCCGTTAATTTTCTCACCAGATTCTCACTATAAACCGAGCTTGCTGTGATAAATAGATGTCATTACGTAACTGTGAGAATAAGAAATCTCACCAGATTCTCACTATAAACCGAGAGCTTGCTGGGATAAATAGGTGTCATTACGTAACTGTGAGAATACGAAATCTCACCAGATTCTCACTATAAACCGAGCTTGATGGGATAAATAGGTGTCATTACGTAACTGTAAGAATAAGAAATCTCACCAGATTCTCACTATAAACCGAGCTTGCTGGGATAAATAGGTGTCATTACGTAACTGTGAGAATAAGAAATCTCACCAGATTCTCACTATAAACCGAGCTTGATGGGATAAATAGGTGTCATTACGTAACTGTGAGAATAAGAAATCTCACCAGATTCTCACTATAAACCGAGCTTGCTGGGATAAATAGGTGTCATTACGTAACTGTGAGAATAAGAAATCTCACCAGATTCTCACTATAAACCGAGCTTGCTGGGATAAATAGGTGTCATTACGTAACTGTGAGAATAAGAAATTTCTCCAGACGATTTGTACCCGAGCGGAATAATCCAGTAGTAACATTATTAAATCTACCAGATATGAGAAACAAATATATTTTACGTTTATCATTTTAAATACATGTATGTTAGTACCAATAAACACGAAACCAAAGTCTAAAGCGTTTTTGTAATTGTCTTCATGAATCATGTATATCTACATTTCCATTAGATGAGTTTAACTGTGAGAATTAGAATAGCTCTCCTAGTTACTGAGGAAATACATCTTTATCAAATTAGAATATCTCTCCTAGTTACTGAGGAAATACATCTTTATCAAATTAGAATATCTCTCCTAGTTACTGAGGAAATACATCTTTATCAAATTAGAATATCTCTCCTAGTTACTGAGGAAATACATCTTTATCAAATTAGAATATCTCTCCTAGTTACTGAGGAAATACATCTTTATCAAATTAGAATATCTCTCCTAGTTACTGAGGAAATACATCTTTATCAAATTAGAATATCTCTCCTAGTTACTGAGGAAATACATCTTTATCAAATTAGAATATCTCTCCTAGTTACTGAGGAAATACATCTTTATCAAATTAGAATATCTTTCTTAGTTACTGAGGAAATACATCTTTATCAAATTAGAATATCTTTCCTAGTTACTGAGGAAATACATCTTTATCAAATTGAAATATATCTCCTAGTTACTGACGAAATACATCTTTATCAAATTGAAATATCTCTCCTAGTTACTGAGGAAATACATCTTTATCAAATTAGAATATCTCTCCTAGTTGCTGAGGAAATACATCTTTATCAAATTGAAATATCTCTCCTAGTTACTGAGGAAATACATCTTTATCAAATTGAAATATCTCTCCTAGTTACTGAGGAAATACATCTTTATCAAATTAGAATATCTCTCCTAGTTGCTAAGGAAATACATCTTTATCAAATTGAAATATCTCTCCTAGTTACTGAGGAAATACATCTTTATCAAATTAAAATAAATTAATTAAACAAACAAATTAAGTAGTTTAGAGTTTACTTTGTAAAGTTTCGTTACGGATTGATTTGAGAGATTTCAATTTAGAACGAAAACAATAAGACACATTTCGTTACTTTCGAATAGGAAAGTTGACGTAATTTCTAACAAAAGATATTCAATTATATTCCTAAAACTAAACCTTATACGTGTTATGGTAAACAAATTAACGGTTTAGGTTATTTAATGTTTTTAAAATGTTGTTTTACATCACAATGAAATATTCATTAACTGATCCTATAGAATTTGTAAAAGTTTTGGACTTCTGACAACTCTCGTGTTTTCACGTTTATGGTAAAGTTCACCATTCTTGTACCTTGCCTAATTCTACGGACAACGTCATCAAGGAGACATTCTATAATGTTTTTAGTACATAAAACATACCATTAAAAATTACCTTTCTTTGTGCAAAGCTCTACCTCGTAGTTTTGTTTATTGTCAGAATAATTTAGCAAGAATGACACAAAATTATAAATGTAAAAAATGTCAAAGGATAAGAAAAGCTATTACAAAGTGACCAACGTGTCTGCAAGTTGATATATATCTTTATATAGTGCGATTATTTCGAAAGACAAGATCCGACATCTTTCATGCCGTGAAAAAAGCACAAAAGCCTGAAAGTGGTAAAGTTACAGATATGAAACTTTGTGACCGCTCATTTATTATAACAATTGTTTATTCACACTGTGAGCTGTTCACATGCTGGTCGTTATTATAACAACGGTTTCTTGTTAATTCTTATCGAGAGTTTCCGTGTATGTTTTACAGATTAGGAAGTTCTTATCTCTGACCGCTGTGTTTTAACACCTGGTTAGTTGTCAATACTTCAGAACTCTCACACTAAACATGTATGACTGCACCTGCTCGAGTTCCTTACAACTACGTCACTGCACGGATACCAATTAACAAAATCCAGACCATCTCATATCTGTGAGTACAACTGACAGGCTACATCCATCACAGTAGGTTTATGTACACATCGTAAAAAAAGTTACCTGGAATAGCTATATGTTAACATATGTTTCATGTAATAAGTCGGTCTCATAGTTAACATATGTTTCATGTAATAAGTCGGTCTCATAGTTAACATATGTTTCATGTAATAAGTCGGTCTCATGGTTAACATGTTTCATGTAATAAGTCGGTCTCATGGTTAACATGTTCATGTAATAAGTCGGTCTCATAGTTAACATGTTCATGTAATAAGTCGGTCTCATAGTTAACATGTTCATGTAATAAGTCGGTCTCATAGTTAACATATGTTTCATGTAATAAGTCGGTCTCATAGTTAACATATGTTTCATGTAATAAGTCGGTCTCATAGTTAACATATGTTTCATGTAATAAGTCGGTCTCATAGTTAACATATGTTTCATGTAATAAGTCGGTCTCATAGTTAACATATGTTTCATGTAATAAGTCGGTCTCATAGTTAACATATGTTTCATGTAATAAGTCGGTCTCATAGTTAACATATGTTTCATGTAATAAGTCGGTCTCATAGTTAACATATGTTTCATGTAATAAGTCGGTCTCATAGTTAACATATGTTTCATGTAATAAGTCGGTCTCATAGTTAACATATGTTTCATGTAATAAGTCGGTCTCATAGTTAACATATGTTTCATGTAATAAGTCGGTCTCATGGTTAACATATGTTTCATGTAATAAGTCGGTCTCATAGTTAACATATGTTTCATGTAATAAGTCGGTCTCATAGTTAACATATGTTTCATGTAATAAGTCGGTCTCATAGTTAACATATGTTTCATGTAATAAGTCGGTCTCATAGTTAACATATGTTTCATGTAATAAGTCGGTCTCATAGTTAACATATGTTTCATGTAATAAGTCGGTCTCATAGTTAACATATGTTTCATGTAATAAGTCGGTCTCATAGTTAACATATGTTTCATGTAATAAGTCGGTCTCATAGTTAACATATGTTTCATGTAATAAGTCGGTCTCATAGTTAACATATGTTTCATGTAATAAGTCGGTCTCATAGTTAACATATGTTTCATGTAATAAGTCGGTCTCATAGTTAACATATGTTTCATGTAATAAGTCGGTCTCATAGTTAACATATGTTTCATGTAATAAGTCGGTCTCATAGTTAACATATGTTTCATGTAATAAGTCGGTCTCATAGTTAACATATGTTTCATGTAATAAGTCGGTCTCATGGTTAACATATGTTTCATGTAATAAGTCGGTCTCATAGTTAACATATGTTTCATGTAATAAGTCGGTCTCATAGTTAACATATGTTTCATGTAATAAGTCGGTCTCATGTATCTCAGGACAGCTGCAATGGGTATAACACTCTTATTGATAAAGAGAGAACAACGTTTAGACCTTCCTGGGTCATCTTCAGGTTAAGAAAGAGTTTGCAAGTGACCGTTGCCAAACACATGTCTTAAGGACGAGAGTATAAACGGGTAAGGGGTTGTAGGGGGCGTTGCAACTGGAAGTTAGGTTATTAATTAGTATAGGTATAAAGGTGTTCCTTTATATTGGTTTAATTTTGGTTTTAGTTGCTGTATAAGCAGGGTTTTTCTCATTTTGCGTTTATTTATATTATTTCCCTACTTAGTATCTGGGTGTTTTTTATGATTATGTTGTGTTTATTTGATTTGCAGTGTTCAAAAACGTGTGAAGGTGTTTTTTTTTTGTTCTTTAAATCTAAGTTTCCATTTTTCTGTTTGTTTCTCCAATATAGAACTCGTGGCAGTTGTTGCATCGTATTTTATAAATCATGTTAGTGTTTTGTTTATCAGTGCAGTTTTTACACAACTAAAACCAAAATTAAACCAACATAAAGGAACACCTTTATACTTATACTAATTACTAACCTAACATCCAACTGCAACGCCCCCTACAACCCCTTACCCGTTTATACTCTCGTCCGTAAGACGTGTGTCTGGCAACGGTCACTTGCAAACTCTTTCTTAACCTGAAGATGACCCAGGAAGGTCTAAACGTTTTGCTCTCTTCATCAGTAAGATTGTTAATATCCATACCAGCTGTCCTGATATACATTATTCTTTTAGTACCTATATGTTAACAACATAGAGAAAGTTACCGTACACAACAATAGTAACTTGTTTTTTCAGATAAACGTGTATACCTTACACAACAATAGTAACGTGTTTTTCAGATAAACGTGTATACCTTACACAACAATAGTAACGTGTTTTTCAGATAAACGTGTATACCTTACACAACAATAGTAACGTGTTTTTCAGATAAACGTGTATACCTTACACAACAATAGTAACGTGTTTTTCAGATAAACGTGTATACCTTACACAACAATAGTAACGTGTTTTTCAGATAAACGTGTATACCGTACACAACAATAGTAACGTGTTTTTCAGATAAACGTGTATACCGTACACAACAATAGTAACTTGTTTTTCAGATAAACGTGTATACCTTACACAACAATAGTAACGTGTTTTTCAGATAAACGTGTATACCTTACACAACAATAATAACGTGTTTTTCAGATAAACGTGTATACCGTACACAACAATAGTAACTTGTTTTTCAGATAAACGTGTATACCTTACACAACAATAATAACGTGTTTTTCAGATAAACGTGTATACCTTACACAACAATAGTAACGTGTTTTTCAGATAAACGTGTATACCTTATACATTTGTATATGTGTAATATTATCAACAGCTTCCAAGTAGCCTCAAATGGGTTTATTTTAACCCAAACTTCCATGTTAATACGTTTTATTTATTATAAATACTGCTAGCCAAGTAACCAGGTTATTAGATGGATATTTTACTGGTCCTCTATGTCAGTACGCGTGTGTTGTATTTTGAACCTATTTTAGACTAAAAAATCGTTATATATTGAGCCGACTTCTGTAATCAAATTTCTTGATACTATTGGACAATTGAGAATAAACGTTAAATGATGACCCAGCTAATAAAAGAAGTGTTTGTTACAAACGTGACTTTTAACGTTTTGTGGTGTATCTTACGTGACTTTTAACGTTTTGTGGTGTATCTTACGTGACTTTTAACGTTTTGTGGTGTATCTTACGTGACTTTTAACGTTTTGTGGTGTATCTTACGTAACTTTTAACGTTTTGTGGTGTATCTTACGTGACTTTTAACGTTTTGTGGTGTATCTTACGTGACTTTTAACGTTTTGTGGTGTATCTTACGTGACTTTTAACGTTTTGTGGTGTATCTTACGTGACTTTTAACGTTTTGTGGTGTATCTTACGTGACTATTAACGTTTTGTGGTGTATCTTACAACATTTCTCTACTTATTTTTTTAGTGTGTTTCACTTAGAACGACGCTGTAGTTTCTGTGTTCTGAAGCCAGTCTTTGTTAACTGACATACTTTAGTAAACCTATATTATTTGTTGGAGAAATAAAACTTCATAACCGTACTGTTTTATATTTAATGATGATATTTTTCAGGTATTTTCTGAAACAATTGGACTGTCCTTTTTCTAAACGATACAGATATTTGTGAAGTATTTTTTTAAACAACCAAACATTATGAGATATTAACCTTACTTTTATTACGACCTTACTTATATTACGACCTTACTTTTGGTTAAGGAAATTAAAAACACAAATTTTGAATGATCAGGTAGTGGCTTTAAGTTATGGTTTCAGGACCTTTTGTATACCATGTAACCTATTACAATGAAAATAGTAAACTTGTTAATAGCAACAGTTGTCTCAAACTGGCTGTGACCTGTGACCTTTTACTAATGAAGCAGAAAACTATTGATGAAAGTGTTTATGCACATACCAGCCGTTCTGAGATACATTTTCACTTCAAGTGGGTTTCTCGTCGTCACGACTTAGGTGCGCCCTTCTTGAGTTGTAAGATTTCTTCAATACGGTATCAATTCTAAGATAAAATAGATGTCAATAGGCCTAAGGAAAAATATTTGTTACAAGTGTTCGGAATTTGCGAGACATTTTCTCTTCTTGTCTGTTTGAATCACAACTCTTAAATATTCAGTCACAGAAAATAGCTTTAAAGCTCCGTACACGTTACCTAAACTATTTAAGCAGTTTCTTAACCTGTTTTTGTAAATAATTTGTTTTTAGACACTTTAAAACCTCCATTTTGTAAGACCAGATGGAGAAGTCAACAGATGAAACGAAGACATGATTGTTTGATGATAGTTATGAGTTTTTAAGACATTGTAATAAGATATTCTAAACGTATGATTAGATATGAGTTTGTAAGACATTGTAATAAGATGTTCTTAACGTGTGATTATATATGAGTTTGTAAGACATTGTAATAAGATATTCTAAACGTATGATTATATATGAGTTTGTAAGACATTGTAATAAGATATTCTAAACGTATGATTATATATGAGTTTGTAAGACATTGTAATAAGATATTCTTAACGTGTGATTATATATGAGTTTGTAAGACATTGTAATAAGATATTCTAAACGTATGATTAGATATGAGTTTGTAAGACATTGTAATAAGATATTCTAAACGTATGATTAGATATGAGTTTGTAAGACATTGTAATAAGATATTCTAAACGTATGATTTGATATGAGTTTGTAAGACATTGTAATAAGATATTCTAAACGTATGATTATCTATGAGTTTGTAAGACATTGTAATAAGATATTCTAAACGTATGATTAGATATGAGTTTGTAAGACATTGTAATAAGATATTCTAAACGTATGATTATATATGAGTTTGTAAGACATTGTAATAAGATATTCTAAACGTATGATTATATATGAGTTTGTAAGACATTGTAATAAGATATTCTAAACGTTTGATTAGATATGAGTTTGTAAGACATTGTAATAAGATATTCTAAACGTATGATTATATATGAGTTTGTAAGACATTGTAATAAGATATTCTAAACGTATGATTAGATATGAGTTTGTAAGACATTGTAATAAGATATTTTAAACGTATGATTGTATATGAGTTTGTAAGACATTGTAATAAGATATTCTAAACGTATGATTAGATATGAGTTTGTAAGACATTGTAATAAGATATTCTAAACGTATGATTAGATATGAGTTTGTAAGACATTGTAATAAGATATTCTAAACGTATGATTAGATATGAGTTTGTAAGACATTGTAATAAGATATTCTAAACGTATAATTAGATATGAGTTTGTAAGACATTGTAATAAGATATTCTAAACGTATGATTAACATCTATCGTTTCTTTTTTAGAGATGATTAAACCATCATAATTGTGGAGTTTGAGTGCAGGATATTCCAAATTAGTGCGACATTACATCGTGAGGTCAGGTTAACAGAGGTCAACCTGTACTTTGAGTAGTTGATAGTTCATTAATGCTAATACAATAAAATATTTTATTTGTAGAAACTTCACTATTTACAGCTCCTATCAACCAATGATACCAATCTCAATAAGTTTTTGGTTAGCTGGTTTAATCTAACTTTAAATCTATGAAGAAATAAAGTCTAGGCCACTTTCACAAGTAATCAGCTGTATTATTATCACAAACATTTTATACCTGCAGTTAGAAATGTCGTGTTTCTAGTGACCAATATTCTAATGAACAACCGTAGATACTGAGATAAAACAAATACATATTATTAACATTCGTAACGTCTACCGGCGCTAACTGTTGGTGGGTTATTTACCCTAAATTTACGTGTCAACTTTAGATAAGAATGACTTGTACTCACCTGCCTGTCTAGGATTGTAGCTCGGCGTCGTGATAACGCGGTTAACTGAGCACCATTCGTACGTGTTCTCTCCCTCCGAACAAACCCAATTACGCGTTTTTGGCGCCGCATTTGTCATGCTGCTTTAGTCAAACTCTGAGATATACCAGTTAGAGGTAGCGATAGGACTATTTATTGTACTGATACAACGATTCTGATCGAGAATATTGACAGAGAGAAAAATGAATTTTAACTGAAATAGAGGGGAACTTTCTGTTGATGTGTTGTTGTTGTTTTTACAACAAACAAATAATATTTATATGAAATTGTTTTTTCTCGGAGAATCAATTGTTCAAATTATTTTAATCCATACAGAAACATTATTTTATTTCGTTTTACGTCAGAATTTTAAATTTAATCGCACGATTTTAGTCACATAATCTTGAACTCTCACGTTTTAGTGCGAGTTAGCCCTAACTGTTTCAGCATCAAATCTAAGACAGAAATAAATTACCATTTTAAAATTAGATAATTTACTAATCTCTTAAATCCATCCAAGTCAAATAGAGTTTAAGTTTAAACTTCGATTATTCAAACAAACGTTTCTTTTATTTTTATTTGTTTTCAAGAACTCTTATATTTCCAATGTTTCGGGCAAACAGCGATAAATGTTCACGTAGCTGAGAAGCTGGGGTTATTGAACTTAACCAAAATCAATAGGAACGTTCTTTCAGCTAGAAAACGCCATTTATCTGGATTACACTGCGCACGAGTAGACGGTAACATATCCAATCAGAGTGTCGTAATAAACCATGAAAACACCAATGAAAAATCACCCCTGCATTCTCTTTATCCTTTCTGATATTATTACGAAAGTAATATTATTCATGTTCTCCTCAACATGAAATGCTTATGATAAAGATGATAGGGAGAGATTTCTTCTAAATATTATTCCTATAAATATTTAAACAAGAAAATATCACATGGAAGGTTCAATTGAATGCACCTAAATTATGTTGTCACATATATTTTAGTGGTAGAAATATGAATTTATTTATTTTCATAATTTTTTATACTTCAACGATTTTAATCACAAGAGGTGAAAGACGACGCCCTAAGAGAATCATCACTACATAAAATATAGGATTCTTTTAAAATGTACATCACTTCTTCGGTATTTAAATAGATATGTTTTTAATTGTCAGGTCAGACCATAAGTAATGTTCGAAAATTTAATACAGAAAGTGTATCGTCATTTCTGTCTTTGTAGAAGGTTTTAATGACTAAAATATGTAGTTGGACGTGTATAAAAAAAGTTTTAGACAAATAAAAGAAACTAACCTAACTCCACTTTTTCAGATCATTAATTAGATAAACCTTTATGAAGATGGATGTGTCTGAGTAGCACATTGGGCATATAATGCTTTATGAGTTCAAAAAGGCAATAGTGCAGCAAAAGGTACACAAAACATTCAAGGTGTTTATGGTGCGAAGTCTCTTAATGAAAGAAAATGTTGAAGGTGGTTCCAGAAGTTCAGATCTGATGACTACAGCTGATGTGCCACGTTCAGGTCGTCCTGTTAAGTTTAATGATGACTTGCTGCTGGCTGCACTTGATGAAGATTGTGCTGTAACAGTTGAAGAACTAGCAGAGAAGATTAATTCAACCCATTCAACAGTTTACCGTCATCTGCAACAGCTTGGAAAGGTGTCAACACTTGGAAAATGGGTCCTTCATGATTTGACAGAGACCAATCTTAGAGCTAGCGTGGACATTTGTACTTCTCTGCACTCTGGTGAACATAACTCACCTTTTTTGGACAGGTTAGTGACTGGAGATGAAAAATGAATATATTATAAAAATGTTAAGCACTGCAGACAATGGATCAGTACAGGTAAATTGGCTAAAGCACAGCCCATAATGGACCTCCACCTTAGGAAAGTCTTGTTAAGCATTTGTAGGATATCGTTGGTGTGATCCACTTTGAGTTGCTGGCACTCAATGAAACGATTACATCTGAATTCTATTGTCAACAGTTAGAGCGTTTGAATGTTGCACTGAAAGAAAAGAGACCTGTTTTGATCAATCGTAAAGGTGTTGTTCTACACCAGGATAATGCGCGGCCTCATACAGGAAGGATACCACCTACAGAGATTGAGAAACTTCCACATCCTCCTTATTCTCCAGACCTTGTCCCATCTGATTATCATCTATTGTGAAGTTTGCAGAACTATCTTGATGGAAAAGAGCTTGAAACACATGAAGATGTTAAAACTACCCTATCTTCATTCTTTTCCTCCAAACCCCAAGAATTTTATAGAAGTGACATTCAGAAGCTTGTGAATCGTTGGCAGGAAATAACTAATAATAATAATAACGGAACATACATTACTGATTAAATAATACTAAAATCGTTTGAAATCCTTTTTCCTTCTGAACCTAAAATCGGGCATTATTTAAGGGATAACCTGATATTACACGTTAAGGTAATGTGTTCTTTTGAAATGTAACCAAAAATTTGTTGAAACATATAATGAACAAGTTGTTTCAAACGTCAATTAGAAATCTTTGGTGAATTTCATTTCTTTAATCTAATACATAACTTTATTTCTATCAAATTTGTTTAAATGATTCACAAAATCAAATGAAGTTCTAAATAGAACACATATCACGTGGTAGCTCGGTTTTCAAAGATATAATGTTATATTAAGACAGGGCATCACGTTTTAACAAGTCTTATATATAAGTCGGTGACAGAACCACTCATCAACAACAATTTCACATACATATACATAAAATCCATTTTCGGAATATAGTTTGCGTTTAAGATTTTAACATCGGAATGAATTAGTTACTCACAATATAGGGCATAGCTTGTAGGATATTTATGATACTGTTTCATGAGACATTGTAGTATATCTATAATACTGTTTCAATGAACATTGTAGGATAACTATGATATTGTTTCATGGGACACTGTAGGATATCTATGATACTTTTAATGGGACATTGTAGGATATCTATGATACTGTTTCAATGAACATTGTAGGATATCTATGATACTGTTTCAATGAACATTGTAGGATATCTATGATACTGTTTCATGAAACATTGTAGGATATCTATGATATTCTGTCATGGAACATTGTAGGATATTTATGATACTGTTTCATGAGACATTGTAGTATATCTATAATACTGTTTCAATGAACATTGTAGGATAACTATGATATTGTTTCATGGGACACTGTAGGATATCTATGATACTTTTTAATGGGACATTGTAGGATATCTATGATACTGTTTCAATGAACATTGTAGGATATCTATGATACTGTTTCAATGAACATTGTAGGATATCTATGATACTGTTTCATGAAACATTGTAGGATATCTATGATATTCTGTCATGGAACATTGTAGGATATTTATGATATTGTTTCAATGGACATTGTCGGATATCAATGATATTGTTTCATGAGACATTGTAGGATATGTATGATACTTTTTGATGAGGCTATGTAGGATATTTCTGATACTGTTTCATGAGTAATTGTAGGATATCTATGATACTTTTTAATGGGACATTGTACGATATCTATGATATTGTTTCATGAGACATTGTAGGATATCTATGATACTGTTTCATGGGACATTGCAGGATATCTATGATACTGTTTCATGGGACATTGTAAGATATCTATGATATTGTTTCATGGGACATTGTAGTATATCTATGATACTGTTTCATGGGACATTGTAGGATATCTATGATACTGTTTCATGAGACATTGTAGGATATCTATGATACTGTTTCATAAGACTTTGTAGCATATCTATGATACTGTTTCATGAGATATTGTAGGATATCTATGATACTGTTTCATTGGACATTGTAAGCTATCTATGATACTGTTTCATGGGACATTGTAGGATATCTATGATACTGTTTCATGAGACATTGCAGGATATCTATGATACTGTTTCATCAGACATTGAAGGATATCTATGATACTGTTTCATGAGACATTGTAGGATATCTATGGTACTATTTCATCGGACATTGTAAGATATCTATGATATTGTTTCATGGGACATTGTAGGATATCTATGATATTGTTTTATTGGAAATTGTAAGATATCTATGATACTGTTTTATGGGTCATTGTAGGATATCTATGATACTGTTTCATGAGACATTGCAGAATATCTATGATACTGTTTCATGGGACATTGTAGAATATCTATGATACTGTTTCATGAGACATTGTAGGATATCTATGATACTTTTTAATGGGACATTGTAGGATATCTACGATATTGTTTCGTGAGATATTGTAGGATATGTATCATACTTTTTGATGAGGCTATGTAGGATATTTATGATACTGTTTCATGAGACATTGTAGGATATCTATGATACTTTTTAATGGGACATTGTAGGATATCTATAATACTGTTTCATGAGACATTTTAGGATATCTATGATATTGTTTCATGGGACATTGTAGGATATCTTTGATACTGTTTCAATGGACATTGCAGGATTTCTATGATACTGTTTCATGAGACATTGTAGTATATCTATGATACTGTTTCATGAAACATTGTAGGATATCTATGATATTGTGACATTGGACATTGTAGGATATTTATGATACTGTTTTAATGGACATTGTAGTATATCTATGATACTTTTTGATGAGGCTATGTAGGATATTTATGATACTGTTTCCTGAGACATTGTAGGATATCTATGATACTTTTTAATGGGACATTGTAGGATATCTATAATACTGTTTCATGAGACATTTTAGGATATCTATGATACCGTTTCATGGGACATTGTAGGATATCTATAATACTGTTTCATGAGACATTTTAGGATATCTATGATACTGTTTCATGGGACATTGTAGGATATCTATGGTACTATTTCATGGGACATTGTAGGGTATCTATGATATTGTTTCATGAGACACTGTAGGATATCTATGATATTGTTTCATGGGACATTGTAGAATATCTATGATACTTTTTAATGGGACATTGTAAGATATCTATAATACTGCTTCATGAGACATTTTAGTATATCTATGATACTGTTTCATGGGACATTGTAGGATATCTTTGATACTGTTTCAATGGACATTGCAGGATATCTATGATACTGTTTCATGAGACATTGTAGTATATCTGTGATACTGTTTCATGAGACATTGTAGGATATCTATGATAGTGTTTCATGAGACATTGTAGGATATCTATGATACTTTTTAATGGGACATTGTAGGATATGTATAATACTGTTTCATGAGACATTTTAGGATATCTATGATACTGTTTCATGGGACATTGTATGATATCTATGATACTGTTTCAATGGACATTGCAAGATATCTATGATACTGTTTCATGAGACATTGTAGGATATCTATGATATTGTTTCATTTGACATTGTACGATTTTTATGATACTGTTTCATGAGAAATTGTAAAATATCTATGATACTGTTTCATGGGACATTGTAAGATATCTATGATATTGTTTCATGGGACATTGTATGATATCTATGATACTTTTTCATGAGACATTGTAGGTTATCTATGATACTGTTTCATGAGACATTGTAGGACATCTATGGTACTGTTTCATATGAGATTGTAGGATATGTATGATACTGTTTCATGAGACATTGTAGGATATCTATGATACTGTTTCATGGGACATTTTAGGATATCTATGATATTGTTTCATGAGACATTGTAAGATATCCATGATATTGTTGCATGGGACATTGTAGGATATCAATGCTACTTTTTAATGGGACATTGTAGGATATCTATGACATTATTTCTTGAGACATTGTAGGATATCTACGATATTATTTTAGCTTTCTATCAAATTATCAATAATTACTTAATTGTACACTCTTATATTAAACAAACCTCTCTTCCAGATATAAATAAATAAATTAGTTATTTTTAATATGTTGTATCAGTGACCACAACTGCGTGTGTCAATTGTAGTGTACAGACATTTAATGAATCTAAAAAAAAAATAAAAAACTTCCCACCCGTTTGTTCTAAAAATATAAGTTTCTTAGTGAAATAGCAATAATATAATGTATTAACTATTTATTGATTATGTATTTAATGAGTGTCTTATAATGAAAAAGTAAAATAAAAGCTAACATTTCAAAACTTTAAGCTCACAACGCAGTCGATTTCTCTTTTGTGGAAGTCTGTTTCTATATGTTGAGGGCAACAATGTTTTTATTTTGTGTTTAAAAGTGTAACAATGTTTTGTTTCAGTTTGTTGAAATGTAACAATGTTTTTTTCTGTCTGTTGAAGTGTAGCAATGTTTTGTTACTATGTGTTGAAGTTTAACAATGTTTTGATTCTATATGTCGAGTGTAACAATGTTTTGTTACTATGTGTTGAGCTGTAACAATGTTTTGATTCTATATGTTGAGTGTAACAATGTTTTGTTACTATGTGTTGAAGTGTAACAATGTTTTGATTCTATATGTTGAGTGTAATAATGTTTTTTTCAGACTGTTGAAGTGTAACAATGTTTTGATTCTGTGCATGTGTAATTCAGAGGTTTCTTGTATAAAATTCAAACCTTAGCAAGATATAAATCAATAAACATTAAAATAATTTACAACAAAATTGTAATTTAAGTAAAGAAACAGTTTTTTATACGTTATCCTTTACTGGTATATTAACAGAAAAAGTGTAAATATTACTTGATAGTATTGTAACTTTCAACATTCCTCAGCCTCTGCTCTAACTTGGAACATCTGCACTCCGGCCTACGCGAGGTATTACCATTTACGTCCATAAACTTAGCGCCAGCCTACCTGGGAACATTTTACATTACAAATGAAATATTTGTTTTAAACTTCATGACAAGTTATCTTCATTTATAAGGGAAAGTTGAGGATCAAATAAATGTGACTTTTAACGTTCAAACTGTTGCCAAATGTAACAGTTTTCTCATAAATGATATAACATATTCATTACAGACAAAATATTGCAATTTAAATATCAAACATAACTTTCTATTTATTTACGTTTATTAACTGTCCCTTGCAGGGACAGCGATAATTCTACGAATCTACAATGCTAAAATCAGGGATTCGATTCCACTCGGTGTACACAACAAATAACCTTAGGAAGCTTTACTATAAGAAAACACACACTTTAGTTTTCCTACATGAGTCGAAATAGAAATATTTTTATCCATACAACACATGAGTCGAGATGAAAATATTTTTATCCATATAACACATGAGTCGAGATGAAAATATTTTTATCCATACAACACATGAGTCGAGATGAAAATATTTTTATCTATACAACACATGAGTCGAGATGAAAATATTTTTATCCATATAACACATGAGTCGAGATGAAAATATAATATATATCCACATATCACATGAACCAAGATCAAAACTAGTCTTTATCCATACAAGAGGAGTCAATATGAATAACATTCAAGACTTTTACCTTTTATTAGCATTTTGACGACCCTTAGCAATTATAAATATATTGATCAGTTATCATTAACATATCGAGAATACGAAGCTATAATTAGCATATTGATGATACGTAGCAATCACTAGCATATTGATGATACTTAGCTAACATTAGCATATTGATCATACTTAGCTAACATTAGCATATTGATCATACTTAGCTATCATTAGCATATTGATGATACTTAGCTATTATTAACATATTGATGATACTTAGCTATCATTAGCATATTGATGATACTTTGCTATCATTAACATATTGATGACACTTCGCTATCATTAGCATATTGATGATACTTAGCTGTCATTACCATCTTGATGATACTTAGCTATCATTAGCATATTGATGATACTTAGCTATCATTAACATATTGATGATACTTAGCTATCATTACCATCTTGATACTTAGCTAACATTAGCATATTGATGATACTTAGCTATCATTAACATATTGATGATACTTAGCTATCATTAGCATATTGATGATACTTTGCTATCATTAACATATTGATGACACTTCGCTATCATTAGCATATTGATGATACTTAGCTGTCATTACCATCTTGATACATAGCTATCATTACCATATTGATGATACTTAGCTATCATTAGCATATTGATGATACTTAGCTATCATTAACATATTGATGATACTTAGCTATAATTACCATCTTGATACTTAGCTAACATTAGCATATTGATGATACTTAGCTATCATTAGCATATTGATGATACTTATCTATCATTACCATCTTGATACTTAGCTAACATTAGCATATTGATGATACTTAACTATCATTAGCACATTGATGATACTTAGCTATCATTAACATATTGATGATACTTAGCTATCATTACCATCTTGATACTTAGCTAACATTAGCATATTGATGATACTTAGCTATCATTACCATCTTGATACTTAGCTAACATTAGCATATTGATGATACTTAGCTATCATTAGCATATTAATGATACTTAGCTATCATTAGCATATTGATGATACTTAGCTATCATTAGCATATTGATGATACTTAGCTATCATTAGCATATTGATGATACTTAGCTATCATTAACATATTGATGATACTTTGCTATCATTAACATATTGATGATACTTAGCTATCATTAGCATATTGATGATACTTAGCTATCATTAACATATTGATGATATTTAGCTATCATTAACATATTGATGATACTTAGGTATCATTAACATATTGATGATACATAACTATCATTAACATATTGATGATACTTAGCTATCATTAACATATTGATGATACTTTGCTATCATTAACATATTGATGATACTTAGCTATCATTAGCATGTTGATGATACTTAGCTATCATTAGCATGTTGATGATACTTTGCTATCATTAACATATTGATGATATTTAGCTATCATTAACATATTGATGATACTTAGCTATCATTAGCATATTGATGATACTTTGCTATCATTAACATATTGATGATACTTAGCTATCATTAACATATTGATGATACTTAACTATCATTAGCATGTTGATGATACTTAACTATCATTAGCATGTTGATGATACTTAGCTATCATTAGCATATTGAGTTTGATGTTAGTTTGAAAACTTGTACTGATATTTCAACTTTCCCAGTGACTCCTCCCCACCCCCGCACCGTCCTTAGTACACCACTACCCTCAGGAACAAAGCCTATCATTTTACGTAAACTTAATCAACAATGACTGTTTATTTTTGAAGTGGGAAAATAGGTTTTGTTTTAGAGCAAAAGATGAAACTATAGCAACACCCACTCTCCATAACAACTGTCATCAAACATTGTTCTATCAGTTACACGAATGACTTTATTTTAAAGTAATTCATAGTTTTTATTGTATTAAACTTCAACAACGTCAATAAAACAGTAAGTCTTCGACGTAAAGAAAAATGAACCTTGAATCTTCCAAACCAAAGGTATTTAGAAATGTGAAATCATGTGGGCTAGGCTTCTATTAAAATGCAATTTATTATTCTTACCACCTGTCGCCCTCTACAGTGCGGTGGTTCTAGCAGCTCGTGTACTTCAACTTTTTTAAATAAACATCTCAGTACTAAAATATTGTTTTAGTTGTTATGCAATAGTCAGCGAATAAAAATACCACTTAGTTCCTTAAAACAAATTTATGTTTGATTTGTTGGTCACTAAACTGGTTATATTACCCTTATATTCACAAGTTGGGTTCTGTGCGTGGGTTTAATCGTGTGTAACAAGTCATTAATCTTGTAAGTTGAAGGCCACCTAGCTGCAGCTGTCCTAAATCCTTCTTGTTTTCAACAATCAACAGGAAATCATGATAAGATAAGTTTGGAAATAAAAGTAAGCTGAAGAGTATACGTTAGGCTTAACACGTCCTTGCATCAGCACAATTTTCAATTTGGTGATCTTTGTGTTATAAATATAAATATAAACATATAAAATGATATAATAAAACATTATTTAATATTCCATAAATCGTTGATTTACGCGTGTATTTTGAAGACATCGAAACTGTCACGCTCACTAAAGTGATTTTAAATGTATGTTATGTGTGTGTTTTGAAGACATCGAAACTGTCATGTTCACTAAAGTGATTTAAAAGTATGTTATGTGTGTGTTTTGAAGACATCGAAACTGTCACGTTCACTAAAGTGATTTTAAATGTATGTTATGTGTGTGTTTTGAAGACATCGAAACTGTCATCACTAAAGTTTTAAATGTATGTTATGTGTTTGAAGACATCGAAACTGTCATGTTCACTAAAGTGATTTAAAAGTATGTTATGTGTGTGTTTTGAAGACATCGAAACTGTCATGTTCACTAAAGTGATTTAAAAGTATGTTATGTGTGTGTTTTGAAGACATCAAACTGTCACGTTCACTAAAGTGATTTAAAAGTATGTTATGTGTGTGTTTTGAAGACATCGAAACTGTCATGTTCACTAAAGTGATTTAAAAGTATGTTATGTGTGTGTTTTGAAGACATCAAACTGTCATGTTCACTAAAGTGATTTAAAAGTATGTTATGTGTGTGTTTTGAAGACATCGAAACTGTCACGCTCACTAAAGTGATTTAAAAGTGTGTTATGTGTGTGTTTTGAAGACATCGAAACTGTCACGCTCACTAAAGTGATTTAAAAGTATGTTATTCTGTTGTGTTACAAAGATCGCTAATTAATATAACTTGTCTGTATATTTAAATCTCAAAGTTTGGCCAACACTTGTAAGTTTTTTATTATAAATTAAATTTGAAATGAGTAAACCTCTGTATTAAATGTGAAAGATCCAAGAAGTAAGTAACTCATCAAAATATTGAGTTTGCTACTTTTCTGACGAAGAATCATGTTTTATTACACTCTGGTAGGTTGATTTATTCCGAACAGAAAGTGTAACAAGGAATATATATATATATATACTTATAGCAACACTTATAAGAGCGACTATAGATGATCCATAGTTTTGGTATATGTTAAAGTAAGGCCACCTCAGACGAACTAAGCTTTAGGTTTACAGGATTTATCTGATTAATAAGAGGAAACAAACAAATATTCCACATCATAATACCTTGATAATAATAATAATTACCAGTCTATTAAAATGTCTTAATCTTATTCTACATAAAATAAACTCTTCTCACACATGTCTACATTTTGTTGTCTCAAGGCTTATTCCAGAATATTCAAACATTGTCAACGGTTATTTTATAGGAATACTCTCATACGATACATTCACAAATGATAAACCGTTTAAGTAGGTATAACAAATACACATTATAAGAACGTTATGGAATCTTATGTCATGTATATTTCTTTCAAAACAACTGACCGTCCACCAGTAAATCAACGATACCTTTACTGACTTTCAACCCAAAAATTCTTGGTTCGATTCCTCGAGTTAGACCAATCAAATGTAGTTTTAAAACAATAACAGAATAATCAGTTTAAAGTGATCACGTGCTCTCAATTTTCAACTGTGACCAAAAGTATTGCTTTTTATGTTTACTCGATTTCTGTAATTTAATCACGGAAAGAAGAAACACGTTTAATCATAAATGTGCGTTTTATAAATTAATTAAAATATTGTCTTGTTTGTGTTATTAATTCGTTTGTATTTTTAGTTTCACTTAATTGAGTACAGATGTCGCTAACTATAGAATGGCGCACAAAAAAAGTTATTAATAAAACTGCATTTTGAAGATTACAGTATGTGAAAGTACTTCCTTTTGAAATCGAACAAGTGAAATCGAATGATCACATGTACGTTAGCTTAGGTAATATTACTTATTACATTCTTTACAATATCATATATATATTGTTGATGTTATGATAAACATTTAGTGAAACAACAAATTAGTTAATATCTTTACAAAAACGTTTCAAGTTTTGTTTGAGAAATTTTGAAGAACAATTTCATAATGAGTTATCTACGTATAAGTTCCCTAATTCTGGAATGATATATCATAGACACGACATCGATACCAACTGTTAACTCCTAAGATATTCTTCACCGACCGGTTATCGGAATTTGACCTTTACTCTTATGACACATCTACAGCTGTTCTTCACTGACCGATTATTGGAAATTTACTTTCACTCTGGTAAGAGAATGCTTATAGAACAGTTTATGTAAATCAACATTGGTAAGCGAACATTCTGCTTAAACTTACACGAGATTTATTTAGAAACAGTTTTAGCTAACAGATAGAAAATAAACAATCATGAATATTGGAAAGAGTTACGTGAACTAAAGACAGTCGACAACTCAATGGAATAACACTTTTGATGTGTGCGAGTAAATATTGGACTTGGAAGTAACCAGTTCATGATGGATAATCTCCTACTTGGAAGTAACCAGTTCAGGATGGATAATCTCCTACTTGGAAGTAACCAGTTCAGGATGGATGATCTCCTACTTGGAAGTAACCAGTTCAGGATGGATAATCTCCTACTTGGAAGTAACCAGTTCAGAATGGATAATCTCCTACTTGGAAGTAACCAGTTCAGGATGGATAATCTCCTACTTGGAAGTAACCAGTTCAGGATGGATAATCTCCTACTTGGAAGTAACCAGTTCAGGATGGATAATCTCCTACTTGGAAGTAACCAGTTCAGGATGGATGATCTCCTACTTGGAAGTAACCAGTTCAGGATGGATAATCTCCTACTTGGAAGTAACCAGTTCAGGATGGATAATCTCCTACTTGGAAGTTACCAGTTCAGGATGGATAATCTCCTACTTGGAAGTAACCAGTTCAGGATGGATAATCTCCTACTTGGAAGTACCAGTTCAGGATGGATAATCTCCTACTTGGAAGTAACCAGTTCAGGATGAATAATCTCCTACTTGGAAGTAACCAGTTCAGGATGGATAATCTCCTACTTGGAAGTAACCAGTTCAGGATGGATAATCTCCTACTTATGAGTTACATAATAATTCAACCTCTTCCGAGTCTGAAACAGCAATTACAAAAAACATGCCACGTGGACTTAATGATAGACTGAACTTCTGGAGAGAAGAGGAAAAGTGTCCTGCGAACTTAATGATAGCCCATTATGAAGCTTTGTGCTTAACTTGAAGTAAAAAAAATAAGCCCATTGTATGTAATTCTTAGATTAATAACTAAGATAAGCTACTTGTAAGTAATAAGACAAAATCAGTTCATGAATGACGCTATTTGACCTGATGGTTTTTCTACTGAAACTGGTTAGACGTCTTCAAAGTAACATAAAGTGTACAACTTCGAAAGGTGTGTTTACTGTTTATTTTGTTCTACTGAAACTGGTCAGACGTCTTCAAAGTAACATAAAGTGTACAACTCCGAAAGGTGTGTTTACTGTTTATTTTGTTCTACTGAAACTGGTCAGACGTCTTCAAAGTAACATAAAGTGTACAACTCCGAAAGGTGTGTTTACTGTTTATTTTGTTCTACTGAAACTGGTTAGACGTCTTCAAAGTAACATAAAGTGTACAACTTCGAAAGGTGTGTTTACTGTTTATTTTGTTCTACTGAAACTGGTCAGACGTCTTCAAAGTAACATAAAGTGTACAACTCCGAAAGGTGTGTTTACTGTTTATTTTGTTCTACTGAAACTGGTCAGACGTCTTCAAAGTAACATAAAGTGTACAACTTCGAAAGGTGTGTTTACTGTTTATTTTGATCAATTTATTGAATCTCCTCTAGACTATTATCACTTCATCTCCTTCTAAACATAATTTTAACGCTCAACATGTTTAGAAAATAATAAAATATATTTTTTACTTATAATACCATATCAGCCGCACTTTTTTCAAGGTGCCGTTGTTACGTTGATTGTGGTTTTATTTGTTTCGTATTAACTTAATTGGTAATGACATAGAAACTTCACTTTAAAACATTGTTCTTCTGTTGTTACAATGCCCTCACTGTGCTCAGTATGATAAAAGATTTACATAACCTTTAGAACACCATGTTACTGGCGAGAATCTGCTAGTAATAACTACCTAATTCTTTACGTTTCAGGTGGTGAAAATACCAGGATAACAAGCGAGGCCAATATTCCAGATGGTGAAAATACCAAAATAACAAAAGATACCAACGTTCCAGATGGTGAAAATACCAGGGTACTAAGAAAGGCCAACGTTTTAGATGGTGCAAAATACCAGGGTAACAACAGAGGCCAAAGTTTCAGTTGGTGAAAATACCAGGACAACAACAGAAATCTACGTTCCAGATGGTGAAAATACCAGGGTAACAAGAGAGGCCAACGTTCCAGATGGTGAAAATATCAGGGTAACAACAGAGGCCACCGTTCCAGATGGTGAAAATACCAGGGTAACAAGAGGGTCCTACATTTCAGATGGTCAAAATACCAGCGTAACAAGAGCATTTCAGATGCTCTAAAATCCCACATAAAATCCAAACGGAATTACCTTTTCGTGAAGTTGTTCATCAGATTTGCCAAGCAGTTGTGACAAAAGTAGCATTAGCACGTCCACGTTTCAATGTCGTAAACCTTCCACCACCTAATTACACCTTTGTTCATTCAAAGTAATATGTTTTAAATCTATAAAAATGACAGGGCAAGAAGAGTATCTTACAATAAATACACAGTCAGAATGTATTGTCAATCAATAAATACACAGTCAGAATGTACTGTCAATCAATAAATACGCAGTCAAAATGTACTGTCAATCAATAAATACGCAGTCAGAATGTACTGTCAATCAATAAATACACAGTCACAATGTACTGTCAATCAATAAATACACAGTCAGAATATACTGTCAATCAATAAATACGCAATCACAATGTTCATGTCAGATTTATTTAATATGTTACTATCTAATACATGGGTTGGTTTATATCTCAGTAAAATATAGTTCAATAAACAATAAGACCTGACAAATGTTCAGTAGTGACTGTGTAATATCACATAATTTTACTTAAGTTTACAAAATATGTTTCTTTGTTGTTAAGCCGAAAACTACAAAGGGGAGTACCTGCACATCACGAATATTAAAACCACATTTTTAATTTTCCACGCCCTCAGATGAACCACCAGGGTCAGCACATGATATTTTATATTCAGTAGTTGTTTACACTACTCATGTTATTTGTATAGAGTTAGTTTATTGACTTTACATGTGTATTGACTGTCACATATATCTGAGCCCGTTTAGTCACAGTTCTTTAAACGTACCTCGTCAAGAAACAGGTTTAATAGGTTTTCCGCGATAAAAGAGAAGGCCTCGATTGGTGAATTTCTTTCCTAATGTTTTAAAACCACTCCTATATCTACCAGTAACCAGCGACAAGAAAAATCTTTAACCATACGTTCTCGGTGTACGAAATGTATTTTGAATTGAGTGACTAGAGTTTCACGTAAGTTCAGACATTGTGTACTATAAACACCACAGATCTTTATAAACATTGTGTACTATACACACAACAGATCTTAATAAACATTGTGTACTATACACACCACAGATCTTAATAAACATTGTGTACTATACACACCACAGATCTTTATAAACATTGTGTACTATACACACCACAGATCTTTATAAACATTGTGTACTATACACACCACAGATCTTTATAAACATTCTATACTATACACACCACAGATCTTTATAAACATTGTGTACTATACACACCACAGATCTTAATAAGCATTGTGTACTATACACACCAC
This sequence comes from Tachypleus tridentatus, assembly GCF_004210375.1. Lineage (NCBI taxonomy): Eukaryota > Metazoa > Arthropoda > Merostomata > Xiphosura > Limulidae > Tachypleus > Tachypleus tridentatus. The sequence continues at coordinate 5,473,977 of NC_134837.1, forward strand.
AGATCTTTATAAACATTCTATACTATACACACCACAGATCTTAATAAACATTGTGTACTATACACACCACAGATCTTTATAAACATTGTGTACTATACACACCACAGATCTTTATAAACATTGTGTACTATACACACCACAGATCTTTATAAACATTCTATACTATACACACCACAGATCTTAATAACATTGTGTACTATACACACCACAGATCTTTATAAACATTCTATACTATACACACCACATATCTTTATAAACATTGTGTACTATACACACCACAGATCTTTATAAACATTCTATACTATACACACCACAGATCTTAATAAACATTCTGTACTATACACACCACAGATCTTTATAAACATTCTATACTATACACACCACAGATCTTTATAAACATTGTGTACTATACACACCACAGATCTTAATAAACATTCTATACTATACACACCACAGATCTTAATAAACATTGTGTACTTTACGCACCACAGATCTTTATAAACATTCTATACTATACACACCACAGATCTTCATAAACATTCTATACTATACACACCACAGATCTTAATAAACATTGTGTACTATACACACCACAGATCTTTATAAACATTCTATACTATACACACCACAGATCTTTATAAACATTGTGTACTATACACACCACAGATCTTTATAAACATTGTGTACTCTACACACCACAGATCTTTATAAACATTGTGTACTATACACACCACAGATCTTTATAAACATTGTGTACTATACACACCACAGATCTTTATAAACATTCTATACTATACACCTCACAGATCTTTATAAACATTGTGTACTATACACACCACAGATCTTTATAAACATTCTATACTATACACACCACAGATCTTTTAAACATTGTGTACTATACACACCACAGATCTTTATAAACATTCTATACTCTACACACCACAGATCTTTATAAACATTGTGTACTATACACACCACAGATCTTTATAAACATTGTGTACTATACACACCACAGATCTTTATAAACATTGTGTACTATACACACCACAGATCTTTATAAACATTGTGTACTATACACACCACAGATCTTTATAAACATTCTATACTATACACACCACAGATCTTTATAAACATTGTGTACTATACACACCACAGATCTTTATAAACATTCTATACTATACACACCACAGATCTTTATAAACATTCTATATTATACACACCACATATCTTTATAAACATTGTGTACTATACACACCACAGATCTTTATAAACATTCTATACTATACACACCACAGATCTTAATAAACATTCTGTACTATACACACCACAGATCTTTATAAACATTGTGTACTATACACACCACAGATCTTAATAAACATTGTGTACTATACACACCACAGATCTTCATAAACATTCTATACTATACACACCACAGATCTTTATAAACATTCTATACTATACACACCACAGATCTTTATAAACATTGTGTACTATACACACCACAGATCTTTATAAACATTCTATACTATACACACCACAGACCTTTATAAACATTGTGTACTCTACACACCACAGATCTTTATAAACATTGTGTACTATACACACCACAGATCTTTATAAACATTGTGTACTATACACACCACAGATCTTTATAAACATTGTGTACTATACACACCACAGATCTTTATAAACATTGTGTACTATACACACCACAGATCTTTATAAACATTCTATACTATACACCTCACAGATCTTTATAAACATTGTGTACTAAACACACCACAGATCTTTATAAACATTCTATACTATACACACCACAGATCTTTTTAAACATTGTGTACTATACACACCACAGATCTTTATAAACATTCTATACTATACACACCACAGATCTTTATAAACATTGTGTACTCTACACACCACAGATCTTTATAAACATTGTGTACTATACACACCACAGATCTTTATAAACATTCTATACTATACACACCACAGATCTTTATAAACATTGTGTACTATACACACCACAGATCTTTATAAACATTCTATACTATACACACCACAGATCTTAATAACATTGTGTACTATACACACCACAGATCTTTATAAACATTCTATACTATACACACCACATATCTTTATAAACATTGTGTACTATACACACAACAGATCTTTATAAACATTCTATACTATACACACCACAGATCTTTATAAACATTGTGTACTGTACACACCTCAGATCTTTATAAACATTCTATACTATACATACCACAGAGCTTTGTAAACATTCTATACTATACATATCATAAATCTTTGTAAATAATCTACACTATACACACCACAGATCTTTATAAACATTGTGTACTCTACACACCACAGATCTTTATAAACATTGTGTACTATACACACCACAGATCTTTATAAACATTTTATACTACACACATTGTGTACTATACACACCACAGATCTTTATAAACATTCTATACTATACACACCACAGATCTTTATAAACATTGTGTACTCTACACACCACAGATCTTTATAAACATTGTGTACTCTACACACCACAGATCTTTATAAACATTGTGTACTATACACACCACAGATCTTTATAAACATTGTGTACTATACACACCACAGATCTTTATAAACATTGTGTACTATACACACCACATATCTTTATAAACATTCTATACTATACACACCACAGATCTTTTAATAATTCTATACTATACATACCATAGTTCTTTGCACATTCTACACAACTCATACCAAGGATATTTGTAAACATTATAAACTATACATACTACAGATCTTTGTAAACATTCTATACTACATATATCATAGATCTGTGTAAACATTCTATACTATGCATACTTCAGACCTTTGTAATCATTCTATATTAAACATACCATACATCTATTTAAACATTCATTATTCTACACACCATAGATCTATGGAAACATTTTATACCATACATACCATAAATCTGTGGAAACATTCTATACTATACATACCATAGATTTTTGTGAACATTCTATAATATTCATACCGCAGATCTTTATTAATATTGTATACAAAACATATCACATATGTTTAAACATTCTATGCTATAAATACTCTAAATCTTTGTAAACATTCTATCCTATACATACCACCAATCTTTATTAAGATTGTACACTATACACACCGTAGATCTTTGTAAACATTCTATACTATACTTACCACAGATCTTTATTAAGATTGTACACTATACACACCACAGATCTTTGTGAACATTCTATACTATACATACGACAGATCTTTATTAAGATTGTACACTATACACACAATAGATCTTTGTAAAAATTCTATACTATACACACCACAGATCTTTATAAACATTGTGTACTATACACACCACAGATCTTTATAAACATTGTGTACTATACACACCACAGATCTTTATAAACATTCTATACTATACACACCACAGATCTTTATAAACATTCTATACTATACACACCACAGATCTTTATGAAGATTGTACACTATGCACACAATCGATCTTTGTAAACATTCTACACTATACATACCACAGATCTTTATTAAGATTGTACACTATACACACAATCGATCTTTGTAAACATTCCTACTATACATACCAAAGATCTTTGTTAAGATTGTACACTATGCACATAATAGATCTTTGTGAACATTCTACACTATACATACCACAGATCTTTATTAAGATTGTACACTCTACACACAATAGATCTTTGTGAACATTCTACATTATACATACCACAGATCTTTATTAAGATTGTACACTATGCACATAATAGATCTTTTTGAACATTCTACACTATACATACCACAGATCTTTATGAAGATTGTACACTATACACACAATCGATCTTTGTGAACATTCTACACTATACATACCACAGATCTTTAGGAAGATTGTACACTATACACACAATAGATCTTTGTGAACATTCTATACTATACACACCACAGATCTTTGTGAACATTCTATACTATACAACCCACAGAACTTTGTTATCATCACTCTTTAATTATGAACATTTATTTAAATTCAGCAGATTTGTGTTAAAATATTGGTTATGGGTAATGTCTATCCATCCATATGCAAATTTAAGCTAAAAACTGGTAATTTTGCTTGCTTGGTCCACTCTATACTTATCTATTCTGCAGGTTCTATAGTTTTTTGCTGCTCTAAATCTGCCATATTCAATCCGAATTTTAAAATAAGAACTTAACCTTTACTTTACGTCAGTCTAATAACCAACTTGATTTTTTGCGCAGACGTGCTCATACATTTTGGCTAAAATTATGAATTGTTTATTGAATAACTTTGCACAAATGGGTTATATTTACACCGAATGTTTCACATAATTGTAGGTATAAAGGTCTGAGGACATACTAAGTTTGATAACAAATTCATAAAAGGTAAGTGTGTTTATTTTTACCAAATAAAGTATTCCCACTTTTGGTGTGATGAGAAATAAACAGAAAAAAGAAATTTTATCAAAATTGGAGGTTTTATGTTTCGTGTATCTATTTGTTGATTGTCTCGAAATTTGGAATTTGAAGTAAGAGTCCAATGGAGCACATCCAATAAAAATATATAACAGTTTGGATCTAAGCTACAGAAGGGATTAAATTGCTGAATTGCGACTCGTGGTAATAACACACAGTGTATTCTGTAGGTTCCTTGGCCGCAATATCCTGTGTCTCAATGTAAAATTGGCTTATGCTACGTATCACCAACATAAGTGATACACCTGTGTCACCATAAGTGTCAGTTACATTGATATACATGTGTTACCACAACTGTCAGTCCATATTAACATATTTGTGATACCATGTGTCCGTCCACATTGATATACTTGTTTACCATATGTGTCCGTCCAGAATGATATGCTTGTGTTGCCGTAAATGTCAGTCCACATTGATATACTTATGTTACCATAAGCGTCCATCCACAATGATATGCAAGACATGTTACATAAGTGTCCATCCACACTGATACTCTTGTATTACCATAAGTGTCAACCCACATTGACAGAAGTATAGTGAAAACCATTATTTCTGAATAAATACCTATGGTGTTGAATAAAAATATTGTTTTTAGTTAACCTGAAGATGACCTAGGAAGGTCGAAACGTTGTTCTCTTCTTATCAATAACAGTGTTAAATATTGTTTTTAGTTAACCTGAAGATGACCTAGGAAGGTCGAAACGTTGTTCTCTCCTTATCAATAACAGTGTTAAATATTGTTTTTAGTTAACCTGAAGATGACCAAGGAAGGTCGAAACGTTGTTCTCTCCTTATCAATAACAGTGTTAAATATTGTTTTTAGTTAACCTGAAGATGACCTAGGAAGGTCGAAACGTTGTTCTCTCCTTATCAATAACAGTGTTAAATATTGTTTTTAGTTAACCTGAAGATGACCTAGGAAGGTCGAAACGTTGTTCTCTCCTTATCAATAACAGTGTTAAATATTGTTTTTCTTAACCTGAAGATGACCTAGGAAGGTCGAAACGTTGTTCTCTCCTTATCAATAACAGTGTTAATACCCAAAACAGCAGTTCTGAGATACATTTTTATTTCAAGTGGGTCACTCGTCATCAAGAATCAAGAATGATGTATTTGGTGATGGCACAGCTTATGAGCACACAGCCCAGTATTGGCTTAGGAGATTTGTTCTGGTGACACAAGTCTTCAAAATGAATCTCGGGTTGCCCTCAGACAGCTATTAATGAGAAAGAATTGAAGGTTTTAGTTGAATCTGATACATGACAAACAGTGAGAGGACTTGTATATCAAGATGGCTGGTATATGTATTAAAACTTTTATTAAAATAAACAAGAGAACAACATTTCTACCTTATTAGGTCATCTTTAGGTTAACAAAGAGAGAGTTTGCAACTAACCGTTGCCTGGCACATGTCTAAGGGACGAGAGTGTAAACGTGTACGAGATTGTAGGGGGCGTTGCGGTTTGGTGTTAGGTTATTAATTAGTTTTGGGATAAAGGTGTTCTTTATATTGGATTAATTTGTGTTTAAGTTGCTGTATAAGTTGAGCTTTACTGATTTTGCGTTTTATTACATTTGCTTCTTTACTTATTATCTGGGTGTTTATGGTTATGTTGTGTGTATTTGATTTGCAGTGTTCAAAACGTGTGAAGGTGTATTTTTTTGTTCTTTGAATCTAGTTTCCATTTTTCTGTTTGTTTCTCTAATACAGAAGTCGTTGCAGCTGTTGTATTGTATTTTATAAATAATGTTGGTGTTATGTTTGTCAATGTAGTTTTTACACAAAGTATGGACTTTAGTTTTGTACCTGGTTTTTGAATAACTTTGGTGTTTACTGGAATGATGTGTTTTGTTATAAGTTTTTTCCAAATGTTGGTTATTTTTTCGCTGATATTGAGAACATATAGTATGTAGCAGTGTAAGGTTCTGTAGTTTGTTGTATCTTGGGATTTATTGTTGTTTGTTTGTTTATTGTTGGTCTAGGTGTGTGTGTGTAATTATTTCAATGGTTTTTGGGGAAAATTTGTTGATGTTGATGAAGTGTTGTTTTATTTTGTTGATTTCATAGTTAATTTTATCGGGTGAACACAGTTTTGTATCTGTGTTTATTTGGTTTCTTAACATGTTGAGTTTTTGTTTTGTTTCATTTGCTGAGTCCCGGGGAATGTATAGTCCAGTATGGGTGATTTTTCTGTGGATTTCTGTTTTGAATTGTTTATCGGTTCTTGTGATCTTGAAGTTAAGAAATGCTATTTGGTTAGTTTTTTTCCTGTTCACAGGTGAATTTAATGTTGAGGTTTATGAAGTTAACGTGATTGAAAAAAAACAAGTTTGTGGAGATGTGAATCCATAAACTGTATTATTAACATACCTGTACCAGTCAGTATAGTGGTGGGTGTAATGCTGAATTGCTCGCTTCAAATTCAATCTGTGTCATAAAAAATGTTGGCTAGAACTGATGACACGGGATTCCCCATACTTAGGCCATTTATTTGAAGGTATTTTTGGTCATTGAACATAAAGTAAGTTTTGGTGAATTCTATAAGGGTTGCTAATTAGTTGCTAGAATTGTGTATTAATGGGATGGATAGGATGTAAAGTTCTGAAGCTATCTTGCAGGCCTCCGTAGTTGAAACTTCTGTGAAGAGGAAGATTACATCAAGACTGGCCATTATGGCTTATTGTATAGTTGACTAAGGATAGATTTAAAGTTAAAAGAGTCTTTGAAAAAGGGTCGGCTGATGTTAGATATTTAAAAAATGCCCACGCTATATATTTACCAAGGTTATAGATAAAGAGCTTTCCGACAAACTTAGTGTTCATTATTCAACAGTTTCCCGACATCTTGATGTATGGTTAAAAAGCTCGATAAATGGATATCTCACGAACTGACTGAAAACTATCAAAAGACGAGTAGAAATCTGTTCCCCACTTCTCACTCGCAACATTAATAACCCATTTTTCCAAATAATTATCACCAGTAATGAAAAACGATTTGCTTACAACAATCAACGATCGTTTGGACAATAGCTTGATTACAGAGAAGCACCAAAACCAGTTCTTCATCCTAAGAAGCTTGTGGTCAATGTTTGATAGTTGTCAACAGGTGTGATACAATATACATTCTTAAATCCAGGAGAAACAATATATCAGAGAAAAATTGTTGTGAGCTCGAGCTTATGAATCAAGAGTTGTCACGAAAACATCCGTCAGTGGTCAATTACAGTGGACTCACACTGCTTCATGACAATGCTCGACCTCATGTCTTACGCATTACTGTCCAAAAACTAAATAAACTTCAGTATATGAAACTTTACCTAATCCATTATATTCACCGGGCTTTTTCCTTACAAATTATGACTTTTTTAAAGATTTGGATATTTTTAAAGAAAAAAAAAACCTTCACCAACCAAAAATCCATTGGAAGTACTTTCGAAGGCTTCATCGTACCAAGAAAACGTCCAGTTCTTTAAGGATGGCATTTATAAAATTATAAATCATTGGTTAGAAGTGTATTGAGTCTAAAAGAGCTTATTTTGATTAAATAGATTAAACAGCAAAAAAATGTACTACTTTCATTTTCCTTTTAAGAAACCCGACATTTCATATGCAACAGTATTCAATTAAAATACATATGTACGTAAATAACACATAATTTTAAAATCACGCAATAATTATTCATTTGATAAATATCTAACTGAATATGTATTCATCATGTTAAGAAACCATGTTAGAGATGAAATAAAAACCCTATAACCCGAGCGCTTTTAAAAGGTGAACCTTTTTTCTTCAGAGGTAAACTGATTATCCAATTATATATCATTAAATTAAATAATTTAAGAAAACGCTTTTTGTACATAAACGGAAACATTCTTGTTTAATAACGCCAAAATTTGGCATTGGCGTCTCTGGTGTGATTGTGTACTTATAATAAATGTTATTTTTTTATTGAGAAAGAATAAAAAAAATGATTTTAGCGAGCTGTTATCTGTATTTTGTCTGATGAAATTATTAGAAAGGTGAATATTACAATATTATTTTGAATAATACCGGTTTTAAATATGTTCTTATATGAGAATTATGTAATTAGAGTAAATATATATATATTTCTGAAATATATACAAACTGAAAAATCAATAATATATGTCGGAATATTCGTTTTATAAATAGCTCAAAGATAGCGCTTCATGTAAAACAGCTTGGGAAGGTAATTGTAAATTGTAATAATACAGAACACAAAACTTACGTTGTATTTATAGTATTTTTATACTTAGTTCCACTATTCCCATTAAACACACTGCCATTTTGAGTATCATGATACAACAGAGTTGAATACCCACCTAATTAAGTTTTAAGGTTTCGAGCTAAGCCATAACTTTTCTTCGCCCGTACTCCCCTTTTTTTCCAGGCATTATTGCTTTTGAAGTACTATACAGTAACAGCACCCTTGTGTATGAGTAGATTTAGTGAAGAGAAAAGTATGTGAAAAACGGTTTCAATAAACTTATATGTTTGAGCTCAAAGTTCAAAATCGTCACACTTCCAGTTGCACAGCTGTATATCTGCGGACTTATAACGAAAGAATTCTTATTTCTATAACCCAATGTGTAGCTTTGTGTTGAATTACAAACAAACAATGAGCTTATAAGTAAAAAAATTCTCTCTTTTTGTTGAATAAAAAATTAAAATTTTAAAATAATAAGACAAAATCAAAATATTATGCCTCTTTAAAGTGAAATATGCGTCCGATTGAATATGTAAGAAAAGACAGAGCTATTCTGAAAAAAAAAGTGAATTATTATTGGATGTAAAGAATGATTACAAGGCTATCATGAGGTTCAATATAAACAGCTAAATAAATAAACTGATAAAGATTTAAGGCTTGACGAACAATTAAATATGTTTTTGTTGTTGTTTTTGTTTCTCAACCCTAAAATCAAATAAAATGCATTACTGTAAGCTATATACAGTAATTTTCATTAGTTTAACATCTAACAATGATTAAAATATAAGCCCATCATGGTTAGGTGGTTCAGGCGCTCGACTCGTCACACTAAACCTGCTCGTCCTTTCAGCCGTGGGGGTGTTAAAAAGAGCGGTCAATCCCACTATTGGTTGATAAAAGAGTAGCCCAAGCGTTGGCAGTGGGTGATGATGACTAGCTGCCTTTTCTCTTGCCTTACACTGCTAAATTAGGGAAGGCTAGGCCAGATAGTTCTCGTACAGCTTTGCGCGAAATTCAAAAACAATATAAACAACAATTTAAACAAATATATATATATATATTCATCCTGCAAAAATGTTTGTGCGTAAAATTTAAAATGAACCACAACTGTTTCAGTTCATCAATAACGCCCCCAAAGGTAAGTTTAAGGGCTTATAAAACTAAAATATGAATTCTTGTATCCTTTGTGGGCACAACACAGATAACCCGCTGTGTCGCTGTGCGCTGACAACAAAAAACCATCAATAACATTTTGTAAGAGTTCAAGATGATGTGTAATAACAAATTGCAACAGTTTTGTTTATTACAAACCTATTGTCTTTTATCAAATATTCTTCTGAAAATATGGTATGTGATTTAACATTCATTAGTATTTTTTTTCTTCTTTTAGTTATGCTGGGTTTGAAGACTCTATTATATTTAAAATGCAGTTATTTAATGAAAAGTAAATAATTTTGACGTCATATAATCCTATTAACTTTATGAGGGGCGTCGCTGTAGCTACACATTGTGTTTTACTGTGTGTTGTTAGATGTTAGTAGTGTTAATTAATTGATGTTAATATATCGTCTAAAACAAAGTTTTGAAGGAAGTTACGGTTGAAACGCTAGTATTCTTAAAATAAAAACATAAAACTTGTTGCTCAAGTGTTGGCAATAAATTTGTGAACTTAGTTTACTCACGCGAGTTATTGGACAGAAATGTTTGAAATATTATTTTGAGAAATAAGATAAAGAGATCAACTAGTACGATACGAATTATTATAAATGTAAGTGGTTTTCAATTATAATTTGTATTAATAATAATATGATTGTAACTGTTAATAACTAAGTTAATAAAATTAATATTAATAATATTGGCATAATAATACAAATTTTCTGTTTATTAGAAGCAGAGTGTAAACTTTGGAATAATAATGCTTACAAGTTATACTGGTTAGTCTAATACTAGTAATACAGAGTGTTCGGAAAGTCACTGTGCACTTATATATTTATTAACAGACATGTTTCAATATAGAATACAGGAGGTAAATATGAATTACAATTATAAACAATGTTGAAAGTGACCCCCGTTGGCATCAGTACAGGCTTGGATCCTTCTTATTTTGTTTCTAAGCACCGCTATCAGTTGCTGGTTTGAAATAGACTGAATGAATGCTGTTATCGCCGCTTTCAAAACTGCACAGTGACTTTCCGAACACTCTGTAGAATGAATGGTATTACAATTTATATGTGTGCTGTAGTGCCTATAAGGGCATACGGTTACTCGAAGATTTCAAGATTAAAAGTATGCCATTTTGTTTTGTTATATCTGAGCCATTGTCTATCTTTTAAGTCTAACCATGTAGGTAAATTATTTGCTGGCATTGCACCTTCTCTTGGTATCAACTACTCAGAAGAACTTTAAGTTGAAAAGCCTTATTAAACTTAATAGTCATACAATAAGGAAACATAAATATTGCAATTCAGTGATTTAGACAGCCATAATACAATTACATGACAGAAATAGTGTAGAACAGACATACATAACAGAAGAAAATTGAAAAATCATAATCTTTATTTTTACATTGTTTCAGCTTTAGTCTAGTATGAATGTACCTACTCCATTGTTAGAGGAAAGAAGTGTTGACTACGAAGGAACAGTTATGGAGAAGTGTCTGTTGGGAAATAAAATTGTCTTTTTACCTCAAGAAATATGTGAACAGGTAAAATGTTACTATTGATTTAAACAAAGTTTTGAAAAATCTGAATATATTAAGATTTTCTTTGATATGAAGGTATTTATTTTTAATGTATTTTGATATTTGTGTAATTAACAGTAGGTTATGAAAATACATAAGATGATCAAACCATCATAATGTATAATATTAGTTTGATCTCAATACCACATTATAGTCAGGCAGTTGGTTGATTTAACCATATTATGTGAAGAATATCAAAGAGTTGCTTTTATTTTTAAATTCCACAAAGAAACACTGAAGCGATGACTTGTAGTATGGAACTTTATATTAAAAAACAATAAGTGAAAATAGTCTGGTACCAGGGTTAAGCCTAATGCCTGGTATTGTTAAATTAAACATGCACCTAGCAGCCAAATTGAACAGTTTCTTTTTATCGTCTCTTTGCAATCAGTTCATCTATATCAGGCATTGTTATTAATGCTAAACAATCTTTAATTAGGATAATTTTGAAAATGTAGTAAATTTGTGCTTAAACGATGACAATAAATAATTACTGTCTGTCCGTGTGATTATTTTGAAAACATGAACTAGAAACTACTAACCTAGTTTGTTTGGTCGAACCAATATTTATATGTCTGCATGTCTTCTGACTTTGTAGTTTAGCTGTTCTAAATCAGTCAAATGCCTGAAAACAGTCCATTTTTACTTTTAGGCAAAGCTTTAGTAAAGATACTAGACCAATAACTCGTGACTTTTTGAACAGCTGTGTGCAAAAGTTTTCATTAAATTTGAGTGTTTTTTTGTTGAATAACTTTGTATGTGTGATTTGTATTTACACGAGACTCATAATTGTAGGTTAAAAAGATGTATTGGTTTAGCAAATTTGAAAAATTGCACAAGTTAATTATGTTTTTATGTAAAATAAGTTTTACGTTCTTTGTGTGTGAAAAATTTTTAAAAAAGAAGAAACTCAATGAAAATTGGACACATTATGTCTCAGGTGTTTCATAATAGATTATGTTGAAACTTGGTATGTGAAGAGCTCAGTAGAATACATCGACTAAAAATGATTGTTTTGATGACCACAGTCCAAGCTAAAGAAGGTGGAAAAGCTAAATTCACAATGTGTCCTGCAGGTTGTTTGGTAACAAGATACATTACTTTTTGTCTTCATTATTGAGATAAAATACTTATTGATATCCACAAAGTTTGTAAGTTGTTCAGTTATACCAGTTAAACCTTTTCAAAACCAGTAGATCTATTATTTTTCTCTTGGTGAAATTCACATGCTTAGGAATATTCCAGTTTCATTGTCTTGTGTTTTTCTCTCTTGGTACAATGTAAGGATATCACTGTCATTCATACCAATCATATTGTGTCAGTAATTTAAACGAAATTATTCATTTCTCTGAAAAAGTGACTTTTATATGTTAAATTAGTGTATATAATTAAATATGTACAATCTTATAAACGAAAACAAGCTCCAAACAAAAATTTAAAACAAAAAACTGCACAAACTGATTGCTGCAGTACAGGCTATAATGTAATATATAAAATGTACTGTAGAATTTGGAGGTGACTGTGAAAATAGGACCCACGTAGCGATAGGTATACACAATCTATCAGTTTTAACCTCTGTTTACCAGTCTCACATGAGACAAATAATAAAATAATCAAAATTAAATGATAATAATAAAAATAAATAGAAACTGTGAGAGCAAGATGTTGGTACTCAAGCCCACAATGTCCAACATCTGAAGATGTGGGTACTCAAGCCCACAATGTCCAACATCTATATCACCCTTCACTGTCTATAGACAGTTGTGGGGTGGTAACTGCTGACCAAAGTGAAGAAGAAAAAAACTACAGAATAAGGTCCTACCACTCGAGGATAAGTTAGATAAACTTACCTCCTGAAGTTGGCTTTCTGGCCCTCATTATATTGGTGAAAGCACTAGTTAGTAGCACATTATGCTGGTATAGAAAGTTCCAATGAGATATCTAAACTTACTAGTATAACTCCTAACCACTACCCCTATTGTAACTACCAATTTTCAAACTCTAAACACATGTGATAAGGTGTTCATCCACACAAAAGTAGTGTTAAGTTGGTTAGATGACCATATTAATATCTAAAAATATTTATTAGAGTTTGTTTATTAAATCCATTAAATATTAATGTTTGTATGGATATTTCAACATTAATAATAAAATATTGTAATATATTACAAATTTAACAAAATCTGGATAATTGTAAGTTTATAATGCTTACAACAGAAGAGTATGGTACATTACTATTAATAGAAGGTGAACCATATATTGGAAAAGCAAAATATTTTAATAGAGATGTTAAGATTGATACAGGATTGCTACAAAATATAAGTAAAATAATCTAAAGTCTGTTAGAAACAATATTGATGAATATATTTTGAAACTAAACTTTATTACATCTTAGATTGATTTTGGAATGAAAGTTTTATGTACTTTAAAAAGTGAGATATACATTACCCTGTATAAATTAAAGAAGTACCACATACATTTTGTTTTGTCAAATCAAGATTCAAGAATTACAAGTAAAATGTTACAGGCCCCTTTGATAAAGCTAACTGTAATTTTAGCTTCATTTGTAAAAAGTTATGTGCATTAATAATGAAAAAGAAATTGATAGTACACAAACATTTAAACTTATTAATCAATCTAATCAGACAGTAATAAACAGTTTCAGTAAAGCTTATAAAAGAAAATTTTATCTTAAGCCAAATTCTTATGTAGATTCACCTTTCCTGTATACTATTCCTAAACTCCATAATCCTCTGATTAAATTTGGATTTATTACCAGTTCAGTAAGAACAATTATTGTAAAATTAGCCATTTAATTAAATAAATTACTTAATATTCCATTTGATAAAATTAAAAATGTCTTAATAAAAAGCATACTTTTTGGATAATGTAATCAACCTATTTTAGAGTATCTAAGAAATTCTGAATAAATTAAGAATATTTAGACAAGTTATTTTAATACATAGTACACCATAGTTCCATTAAATGATTTAATTTTTGTTTTAAATTCATTAATAAAACAGTTCTGTTATCTTGTCATAGTACTGGAAGACAGAAAATTTAGCTCCGAAAAATATGAAAGTTTCTGTATTTATAATATTTTTCAATGACCAGGTATTTAAACAAGTAATAACAGTTCCAATGAGAGTGCATTATTAAACATTACATAGACCTAGTCATTTTGCTTTAACTTTTGATGACTTAATTGGTATAAATAATATTATTAACACTATTTATCTAGTATAATTAAAAATTAAAGCATTTTTTTTATTTCTGGTGTAGAAACTCATTATTTAGATCTAAAAATTAATTAAAAATGATAGCAATCTAAATATTTTTCTTTTCCAATATACATTTTATATTTATTTTATTTATAGTAATGTACTATACTGTTCTGTTATTGTATTATGACTTCAGAATTATTCAGATTTGTAATAACAGTATTTTATCATTAATACTGATATGTTAATACAAAAATTAATATTTGGTAGATTTAATAAAGAAACTTTAATGAAATCATTAAAATACTCAGTGATAAATATAAGAATGTATTAAATAAATATAAATAAGTAATATTAAGTAAACTTTACTGAAAGTTTCTGGTAACTGTTTAGTTGTGAATGAGGTTGTTTAAAAGTTTCTGGTAACTGTTTTTAGTTGTGAATGAGGTTGTTTAAAAGTTTCTGGTAACTGTTTTTAGTTGTGAATGAGGTTGTTTAAAAGTTTCTGGTAACTGTTTTTAGTTGTGAATGAGGTTGTTTAAAAGTTTCTGGAAGCTGTTTAGTTGTGAATGAGGTTGTTTAAAAGTTTCTGGTAACTGTTTTTAGTTGTGAATGAGGTTGTTTAAAAGTTTCTGGTAACTGTTTAGTTGTGAATGAGGTTGTTTAAAAGTTTCTGGTAACTGTTTTTAGTTGTGAATGAGGTTGTTTAAAAGTTTCTGGTAACTGTTTAGTTGTGAATGAGGTTGTTTAAAAGTTTCTGGTAACTGTTTTGTTGTGAATGAGGTTGTTTAAAAGTTTCTGGTAACTGTTTAGTTGTGAATGAGGTTGTTTAAAAGTTTCTGGTAACTGTTTTTAGTTGTGAATGAGGTTGTTTAAAAGTTTCTGGTAACTGTTTAGTTGTGAATGAGGTTGTTTAAAAGTTTCTGGTAACTGTTTAGTTGTGAATGAGGTTGTTTAAAAGTTTCTGGAAGCTGTTTAGTTGTGAATGAGGTTGTTTAAAAGTTTCTGGTAACTGTTTAGTTGTGAATGAGGTTGTTTAAAACTTTCTGGTAACTGTTTTGTTGTGAATGAGGTTGTTTAAAAGTTTCTGGTAACTGTTTTGTTGTGAATGAGGTTGTTTAAAAGTTTCTGGTAACTGTTTTTAGTTGTGAATGAGGTTGTTTAAAAGTTTCTGGTAACTGTTTAGTTGTGAATGAGGTTGTTTAAAAGTTTCTGGAAGCTGTTTAGTTGTGAATGAGGTTGTTTAAAAGTTTCTGGTAACTGTTTAGTTGTGAATGAGGTTGTTTAAAAGTTTCTGGTAACTGTTTAGTTGTGAATGAGGTTGTTTAAAAGTTTCTGGTAACTGTTTAGTTGTGAATGAGGTTGTTTAAAGTTTCTGGTAACTGTTTAGTTGTGAATGAGGTTGTTTAAAAGTTTCTGGAAGCTGTTTAGTTGTGAATGAGGTTGTTTAAAAGTTTCTGGAAGCTGTTTAGTTGTGAATGAGGTTGTTTAAAAGTTTCTGGTAACTGTTTTTAGTTGTGAATGAGGTTGTTTAAAAGTTTCTGGTAACTGTTTAGTTGTGAATGAGGCTGTTTAAAAGTTTCTGGTAACTGTTTTTAGTTGTGAATGAGGTTGTTTAAAAGTTTCTGGTAACTGTTTAGTTGTGAATGAGGTTGTTTAAAAGTTTCTGGAAGCTGTTTAGTTGTGAATGAGGTTGTTTAAAGTTTCTGGTAACTGTTTTAGTTGTGAATGAGGTTGTTTAAAGTTTCTGGTAACTGTTTTAGTTGTGAATGAGGTTGTTTAAAAGTTTCTGGTAACTGTTTAGTTGTGAATGAGGTTGTTTAAAGTTTCTGGTAACTGTTTAGTTGTGAATGAGGTTGTTTAAAAGTTTCTGGTAACTGTTTTAGTTGTGAATGAGGTTGTTTAAAAGTTTCTGGAAGCTGTTTAGTTGTGAATGAGGTTGTTTAAAGTTTCTGGTAACTGTTTTAGTTGTGAATGAGGTTGTTTAAAGTTTCTGGTAACTGTTTTAGTTGTGAATGAGGTTGTTTAAAGTTTCTGGTAACTGTTTAGTTGTGAATGAGGTTGTTTAAAAGTTTCTGGTAACTGTTTAGTTGTGAATGAGGTTGTTTAAAGTTTCTGGTAACTGTTTAGTTGTGAATGAGGTTGTTTAAAGTTTCTGGTAACTGTTTTAGTTGTGAATGAGGTTATTTAAAAGTTTCTGGAAGCTGTTTAGTTGTGAATGAGGTTGTTTAAAAGTTTCTGGTAACTGTTTTTAGTTGTGAATGAGGTTGTTTAAAAGTTTCTGGTAACTGTTTAGTTGTGAATGAGGTTGTTTAAAGTTTCTGGAAGCTGTTTAGTTGTGAATGAGGTTGTTTAAAGTTTCTGGTAACTGTTTAGTTGTGAATGAGGTTGTTTAAAACTTTCTGGTAACTGTTTTGTTGTGAATGAGGTTGTTTAAAAGTTTCTGGTAACTGTTTTGTTGTGAATGAGGTTGTTTAAAGTTTCTGGTAACTGTTTTAGTTGTGAATGAGGTTGTTTAAAGTTTCTGGTAACTGTTTAGTTGTGAATGAGGTTGTTTAAAAGTTTCTGGAAGCTGTTTAGTTGTGAATGAGGTTGTTTAAAGTTTCTGGTAACTGTTTAGTTGTGAATGAAGTTGTTTAAAAGTTTCTGGTAACTGTTTAGTTGTGAATGAGGTTGTTTAAAAGTTTCTGGTAACTGTTTAGTTGTGAATGAGGTTGTTTTAAAGTTTCTGGTAACTGTTTAGTTGTGAATGAGGTTGTTTAAAAGTTTCTGGAAGCTGTTTAGTTGTGAATGAGGTTGTTTAAAAGTTTCTGGAAGCTGTTTAGTTGTGAATGAGGTTGTTTAAAAGTTTCTGGTAACTGTTTAGTTGTGAATGAGGTTGTTTAAAAGTTTCTGGTAGCTGTTTAGTTGTGAATGAGGTTGTTTAAAAGTTTCTGGTAACTGTTTTTAGTTGTGAATGAGGTTGTTTAAACAACTTGGCACAGCTTTTATGTGGATGAACATCTCACAAATGTTTTTGTTTGAAAATTATTAATTAAACAGTGGAGTTAATGGGTGGTGGTTGGTCAGGTTTCTCTTTACTAGTATGATTTGATTCCTGTCCTACTAATTAGTGCTTTTACTACTATAATATGGCTAGAATACCAACTTCATATAGGTGATGTATCTCCACTGTAGTATGGGTCCTACTTTTTCAGTTACTTCCAAAACCTGCGGTACATTTTACATCTCACATTATAGCCTGTACTATGGGTATCCTTTTGATTTGTGCTTTTATTTTGGGATGGTAGGCTTATTGTGATATTATTAGTCAGAGGTCTGTATCTTCTGTTTTTAACACAATCCTTCCTTGTGATTTGATATTACTGCACTGTTTTGTGTTAATGTTATATAATCGATAAACACACATCCATGTTCTTTTTAATGTGCATCTTTCTTAACATGAAATATTAACCAGTGCTTGTCACACATGTAACTGAAGCACATGTTGGAGGTTGGATACAACTTAATGAGTTTGATTACTCCAGCTCCATTGATATCACAAAAAATAGTAATCATCAACAGAAATAGCTCTTACTGCTACAGACATCTGTCAAGATAACATCTTGAGGTTTCTTCTACCAAATTAATGCATATACATAGAGTTAAACAAGGAATGACAATGAAATTCCTTTATACATCATTATATAGTAATTGTTATGTATATCCTAATGGCACTGTGATCTAGGAGCCATGAGAGTCCACTACATCACATAAACACAAAAATGATTAAGACAAAAACATAGCACAGGGATGACACATTTCATCTGATTTACGAGACATGGATTAATTTCAAATGTTTTATTAAATCTGTACCAACCGTCAATTCCTCAGGATCTTATTTGACTTAGTTCTACAGAAATGCTGCTGCAACTCAAGGAGAATAGATTGATCAGTGTAAGTCAACAGATCAGTACCTTGCTAGAAGTAGTGCTTGGTAACCATGTGACATTCTGCAGAGTTCTTACTGTGTACTTCCACTTGGTGGTTCCAAAAGCAAATAAAAATTCAGTAATTTTTCAATTAACTGGTCATCCTAACTAGTGAACAAACAGTTAATCCCAAACTTTATTGTCAATAAGTTGGACAGTCATGAGAACAGATAAACTGCTCTTCCACTTGTATTTCAAAGAGGTAAGTATTACCAGTCTTCTTTTCCTCAACAGTTAAGACGAGTTCTCATCATAACCTGTTCATTCACAATGTTGGAACTACCAATTTGTTAAAAGTTTGTAGAGGATGTAGAGTTTGAACTTGTCCATGTGCACATCACATGACTATTATAACTCATGCTGACAAGTTCTCAATACACAAAATATGGACTTTTAAAGCCAGAACCAAAAATGTATACTTTCTTCCACAATTTGTCTCTGTGTAAACTTGCATACATCAGCACTATACAGAAGACCATGCGTTAAATCTACTGGGTATTATAGACTGAATGTAAGTGTACATTGAACAGTTGATTCAGTCAACTGTTGGTCAATTTTTCGACATACTGTCATGACATATCTGGAAATATATTTGTCTGTTTTATGGGGTATAAAATACTGAATTAAAAATGTTAAATCTTTTATAACAAACTGGAAGAAGGAAATATCTAAAGATACTCTTTGTAGTTGTTACTTTAACCCTTTTGTTATGGTTCAAGGATCAAAGTTCATGTTGTCATGATTGTTGACTTGCATTCTGCATTTTATTGAAATACTATTTTGTGTGTATACACCAATAAGTTTGGTATCAACTTGTATGTTATAGTTCAAACTTTATATATGGGTTACTTTTATGTGTTTACATCAATAAGTTTGGTATCAACTTGTAGATTATAGTTCAAACTTTATATATGGGTTAATTTTATGTGTTTACATCAATAAGTTTGGTATCAACTTGTAGATTATAGTTCAAACTTTATATATGGGTTAATTTTATGTGTTTACAGCAATAAGTTTGGTATCAACTTGTAGATTATAGTTCAAACTTTAATATTATATATGGGTTAATTTCTCAATTTCAAACAACACCTAAATCTTGATTTCTTGTGAGCCACATGGTATGTTGAACGTAATACTGGTTAATATTAGGTAATTGATGTCAAGATACTAAATATGAATTAGGAACTTAAATTATCAATATTAACAAGTTAGAATATAAAATTAGAACCTTATATATTTTTATTTTGCTCGGGTATGGCTGATTTACTGAATCAAATGCAGTGGCACCTTTCACCTCTATCCATTTTGGAAACAGTGCCTTGTATACACTTCAATATATGAGACGTGAATAACCAATTGACAGCTTAGAATGTCCCTAGAATGGTTTTCTCAACCATGTTAAACTGTTGCCTCATTCTTTCAAACCAAGGTTTCATGGAGGTAGGTTGTGTCTTTAGTCGGATCCAAGTTTCATATCTTTTTTTAGATCTCAATACAGTTTAGTTTCTAAGCTTGATAAATTTTAGTGAAATTCTGTGGTATAGATGTAGTTATTCAGGATTTTTTGCTTATTGATTTGTAGATATAAAACCTTAATATTTTGTTTCATATCCTGTATGTTTGTAATTTTAAAAGGTTTATCAATTCGTCCAGCAGTAACTGAGTTCAAAGGTCATAGCTAGAAGAGATATTTGTTTGCTTTAATTTTTTATTTATTCTTTGTTTTAAGAAAAATAAATTATTTCTGGATAGTAATAATCTATGTGCATAACACTGAACAGGGATTGGTAACCTTGATCATACCAAGCTGTTTGATAGTATGTATTTCTCTATGGTTTGGCAGTTCAACCATATTATGAGGGGGAAATTTTCTTAATATTTTACAGGCAAATTAGTATGATGCTTACAATCTACACTTTCTAATCTCAATCCATTTATTCTTGAAACAATAAGACAGGTAATCCAAAATGTTAGTCTTTTTTGTCATATGTAAAAATGGCTGGTTTGGGTTCAAACCTCCACATAAAAAATTTTTCTCAACCCACACCAGACATTTTTACATAAATATTTTAATTTAGCAAACTTCTTGTATATGTCACCCTTCCCAGTCTTCTTGTATGTGCCCCTTGATGTTGGTTCCTGTATGTGCTGAGGGGATCTAAGCATCCACCTATGGGTCATCATGCATGGTAAGCATATGTTTGCCATGCATAATGACTCAAATAAAAACAACAACAACAACAAAAAAAAGTGGTCATAAACAGAAGGGTTCTCCACCCCATTCATCTACACATAAATAAAAATAGCCACTTTGATACAATGGAACTATTGAGGTTTACATGGATGACATCAAAGCACTGATTGCTTCCTACCATCCTGTATGTCTTTCCTTACAGGAAACATTTGTGAAACCTGTGGATACAGTCACCTTTTGGCAGTTTACTTTGTACAGAAATGACAGGCTGTGTGATGGATGAATGCAAGGAGGGGTGGCACTATTGGTTGATCAGCATGTGCTTACCTTGTCTTTTCCATTTGACACACTCTTGGAGGCTGTAGCCATCTGTGTTTCCTTGGGTCATACCATCACTGTTTGTTCTCTTTCCCGGTTGCCTAGTGAGACCCATAATCAACCAACCAACCCTTGATGCTCTCATTGAACAGTTGCTGTCTCCATTTATAATCCTGGGGGACTTTAATGGACATCATCCCCTCTGAGGGAAGTGCTGATATTGATAGGAAGGGTTGCTTCGTAGAGCGTAGGCTCTCTGATCATAACCTTTCTATTTTCAGTACTGGTTCTTATACTTGTTTTCATGCACCTAGTCAGTCCTTTACTGCTATTGATCTCTTAGTTTGCTCCCCTTCATTATTTTCCCATGTTTTATGGATGGTTGACAATAATCCATGAGGCAGTGATCATTTTCCTATAATTTTGAGAGAGACTGTGTGTGGTCCATGCATCTGACCCACGTTCCCTGATGGAAGCCAGATCAAGCAAACTGGTCTTCTGTCACTGCTCTCACAGAACTTCATCCTGTCATTGTCTGTAAGCCATCAATAGATGACTGTGTGGCAGAAGTAACTGACTGTATTGTACAGGCAACTGCTTAATGTATTCCTAAAACCTTGACATGTTTTCCACAATATCTTTGTCCTTGGTGGAATCCAGTTTTCCATATGGCACAGAAGGCTCAAAAACAGGCCTGGGATACTTTTTATAAGAATCATACACACTCTCAAACCACATCAATTTCCAACAGGCCCGTGCACATGCTTGTTGGGTGAGACGTCATAGCCAGAAGAACTCTTGGGTTAAGTTCACAACCAGCATATCTTCTACCACCAGTTCCAAAGTCATATGGGACAAGATTTGAAAGGTCAGTGGACAATATAACTTTGTCCCCCTCTCAATCTTGCTTTCTGATGGCCAAGAAGTAGCTGATACCCAGAGCATTGTCGATGCTCTAGGGGAAAGCTTTTGCTATGTATCTAGCACTTCTGCTTCATCCTCCACCTTCTTAACCATCAATACTTGGGCAGAGTGATCACCTTTTTCCTTTTGAGCTGATTGTTTCTATAACTAAAATCATCCCATTACAAAGGTGAAACTTAAACTGGCCCTTTATCGATCGGACCTAATAATGTGCACTACAAAATGCTGTGACATCTATTTCCTACTTTTCTTGCTGTTCTTCTTCTTGTTTTTGTGGCCATTTTTCCTGATGCCTGGTGCTGGGCTCTTCTTTCTTTCTCTAAGCCTGGGAAGGATCCAAAGATTCCTTCAAACTTCCATCTAATTGCTTTCATGAGCTGTCTCTGTAAGACTTTAGAGAGGATGGTTGAAGCTCATCATGTTTGGTTCCTCAAATCAAACAACCTCCTCACTCCCACCCAGTGTGGGTTCCATTGAGAGAGTTCCACCATGGACCATGTGATTCGACTTGAATCGTCAATCAGAGAATCCTTTCTCAAATGACAACATCTTGTATCAATATTCTTTGACAGTGAGAAGGCTTATGATACAACATGGAGGTATGGCATTTTAGGAGACTTCCATTTATATACATTACATGGCCATTTGCCCTTTTTTATTAAAAATGTTTTAATGGATAAGTTCATGTGGGTTCAACACTTTCCCGTTCTTTTCTACAGGAACTTAGAGTCCTTTAGGGCTGAAGTCTGAGTTTCACACTTTTCAGTATAAATATTAATGCCATCACTGAAGAACTCCATCTTACTTTAGCAAGTTGGCTCTATGTTGACGACTTTCATATCTCATGTCAGTCGTTGTACATGAGGTATACTGAGTGGCAGCTGCAGACTGCCCTCAATCATTTACTGAAGTGGACCACAGCAAATGGTTTTAACTTCTCTCTCTCTTAAATCATTTGCATGCACTTTTGCTGCCAACAAGGTTTTCACTCTGATCCTGAACTCTGTATCGATGAAGTTGTGCTACCTATGGTCATTGAGACAAAGTTCTTGGGGCTTATCTTTGACCATAAGCTGACCTTTATACCACACATCAAGTGGTTATGGGCCAAATGTAAATAGCACTGAACATCCTCTGTGTCCTCTCTTTCACCATGTGGGGAGCATATTGATGTTCTGTGCTAAAGATACATCATGCTGTCATTTGATCGAAACTAGACTACAAATCACTGGTCTATGGCTGTGCCAGGACCTCACTTTTCCAGTTAAGAGTTTATACACAAAGTCTCATGAACCTCTTCTGCACCTCTACCATTTGCAACTGTCTTCACTGTATGCTTCAGAACTTCATTCCTTATCAAAGCTTCCCATCTGGGGTTGTGTTTTCCTTCCTCAGTGGGCCATGCTTTTTGAGAACAGATGTTCTGCCATTGTTCTTTTTGGCCTTTGTATCCAAGTGCAGTTGGATGAATTATGTCTGTACTTGGATAACATTGCTGTATCCACTGATAAGCCCATCCCACCATGGCTTATTACAGTCTCCAAATATGATCTTTCATTAAGTCATCTAAGAAAAGCAGATACTCCTGATTGGAAGTTCTATCTGTTGTTTGCTGAACATCATTCGAACCATCCTTCCATTCCTATTTATACAGATAGTTCAAAATCAGGTGACTGTGTGGGCTCTGCCATGGTTTATTGAGGTTCAGTGGTTGCATCAAAAATCCCCTCTACAGCTTCTGTGTTCATTGCTGAAATGTACACCATTTCTCTTGCCCTGGATCACATAGAAGTTAAGCAGTACTCAAACTGCACTATTTATACTGACTTGCTTAGTTTTCTACTGGTCCTGGGATTGTTTCACATTAGTTCACACACTGTTCTTGCCAATATTCAAAATTGACTGGCTCATTTCTCTTCAACTTCTACATCTATCCAGTTTTTCTGGATATCAGGCCACATTGGTATTTGCGGGAACAGACTCACTGACACTGCAGCTAAATCTATCTGCTCTGGCACTGTCACTATTGTGCCTGTTCCAAATATTGGACTATGGTCCTGCATTCAAGGCTCAGCTCTGTGCCAGTTGACTTGGAGTGGAAACAAACTTTTCCAAATAAAATCTCCTATTGGATTTTGGCCATCTTGCTTCTGAAAGGATCAGAAAGAGGAAGTTGTTCTAACTAGACTATACGCTGGTCACAGTTTTTAACTCATTGTTTTCTGATGCACCAATGTGTTGTCTATGTAACACTCGGGTCACAATAAGCCACATTTTACTGTCTTCCCATCATTACCTCTCTCAATGAAGGCACCATTTTAGACATGTTTTGTCCCAAGATTTATCCATAACATTAGACAGTGTTATTAACGATATTGACACTGTTTACCTTGGATATGTTTTTAGTTTTTTAAAGGCCATTAATCTTTTAAAGGCTATTTCAGTTTTTAATTTATAAATTAGATGTTTTTTAATGTGATGCATTTTTAAGAATTAAAGTACAACTGGTTTGATTTCCAATTAGAAAATGACCATAACGTCAGATAACTTGAATACATGACTGGAAAGGCCAACTTCAGGTGATTAACACTGATTTTTTTAAATTTTTCTCGGGAGTTATGAGAGTTACCATTATGTTGCAGGAAGTCCTTTACAACTTATTACTGTAATTTTTCTCTTACTACTATAGACTAAATGTAAATATTGGATTTAATGCTATTTATGTTTTTAATTCAAAGAATCAACTTTGTTTTGTTTTACATTAATTTCCTTTTATGAATTTTAATAATTTTACTTTAACTTTTTACTAGATGTTTGGTACAGATAGCCTAGCTGCTTTGCACCATAAAACACCAAACCAACCAACTTCTTGTGTCACCCTTCCCAGTCTTCTTATGTGCCTCTTATCTGTAAATGTGTAAAGTAGTGATAGAAACATCCATACAAACTGTAGTTACCAAATTTAAACTAATTATGTTAATAATGTGTATTTCTCAATTTAAACTTTTGTTACTTTATCTTTTTAAATTTGTTTAGGAAGAGATATTTAAAAAAGTTATGAGTTTGGAAACCTGGGATAGTGTGTTATCAGAAACTCAACGCTCTCATCTCATGGTGAGTTCATTTATGAATTGTTGATTGAATTGTATTATGACAAAATGTGAAAAAAGCAACCATGTTTTCATTTTGTATCATTTACACTTTTTGGTAGTATTATAAACACTGTGTAACACTATAATATTTTGTAGAAATGTGATTAAGTGTGTGTATGTCTTAGTGATAACATACAGATGGTCAAAAGTGCTAACAGTAGTTCTGTATTTATTTATAGGAATTTAAAAAGATGTTTGAATTGAATAAATTTTTAATTTAGTTAACAAATGTTTTACAAACTTGTTCTTGAAATTTCAACACATTTTGTTACTAAAACACTGAATATATAATTATACAAGTTATTGTTATTTTTTGTGTTGCTTGGTTTTTATGCTCTGGCTCTAAGCCTTTTGTCAAGTATTCATTCAAACATTATACACTGTACTGTGGTTGTATATTACACAGTGTATTGCCATTGTATTATATTCTGTGTACTGTGACTATAAATACTGTTCACTGTGGTTGTATTGTATACTGTGTACTGGGGCTGTATTATATACTGTATACTGTGGTTATAAATACTGTACACTGTGGTTGTATTATATACTATGTATTGTGGCTATAAATACTGTACACTGGTTGTACTGTGTTGTTTTGTTTTACACTGTGTACTCTGGTCATTATATGCTGTGTTTTGTTTTATACTGTGTGCTGGCATATTATATGCTGTGTACTATGGTTGTGATATTATACACCGTGTATTGTTTTATATGCTATGTATTGTAATTGTAGAAAGTGTACTGTTTTGTTGTATTTTACACTGTGTACTTTGGTTTTGTTGTACATTACTGGGTACCTTTGTTTAACTTTGTGAGTGATTTTTAATGTGTGTATGCATTAGATATTATTTCAGTTGTGATTTAACAAAGTTATTTATATAAGTGAGGTGTTATCTTTTTTGTAACAATTTATAAATTTTAACAACTGTTGCAAACACTTTATGAAAATTATCTTTGTTTTCATATCCTTAACTTAAGTTTGTTACAAACTGTTACAGTATATAGTTAAAG
Organism: Tachypleus tridentatus; assembly: GCF_004210375.1. Classification (NCBI taxonomy): domain Eukaryota; kingdom Metazoa; phylum Arthropoda; class Merostomata; order Xiphosura; family Limulidae; genus Tachypleus; species Tachypleus tridentatus. The sequence goes on from NC_134837.1 coordinate 5,500,275, forward strand.
TTTGGAAATTAGTAGAAATGTTGATTTCAAGAGTTTTTTTTATGTATTTTTATAATTTCAGACCCTTTCATTTCATTTCTAGTTTAAATCATCATATATTATTTTTAACTTTGCAAAGTTTTGAATGACTATCCAAAGTCAAGCTTATGGTTTATCCAAAACAAATAGAGACATTTAGACAGTTATTTGTTGATTGTCAGGTTTGGTCTCTTACAGAAATTCCTGCCATCATTCTCAGAAAATGATCAAGATGAAAAGAAAGACATTCTTAGGTTTGTACAAAACCTTCATGTTACATTTTTCATATTCTGCAGAACTACATCCTTATGCAAATTAATTGAAACAAATGGTCATTTTACAATATTATCAGCATAGCAGCCGGTGTAGGCTCACTGGACCCACTGATTTCCTTTAATAGTCATTTTCTTACACAGACGGTGTCATTAGCTGTGTTTTGCAGTATGGTTGATCTATTTTTGGGATATATGACGAAATTTTGAGGAATATTACGTCATTCAAAATTTCATTAGAAGGGCAAGGAGACCAGTCAAAAACAATTTCTTACCAACTCAATGAAGAAAAAACAGTATCAGTGGGATCTGAAATACAAGAACTGGACACAATAACAATGGAGGAAGGTGTTATTCAGTGGCAAAACTCATTTCTTCGTACAGGGTCAAAGAAGTCTGCATGTTCGCAGATCTCCAGGTGAGAAACTTCAAGAATCTCACATCAATCAGTTCGTAAAACATCCCTTAAAGATGATGTTTTGGGACTTTCTCAGCTGCTATGGCATTGGAGGTTTACATATTGTAGAAGGTATGATGCGAGGACAACAGTACATCGAAGTTTTGCAGAGAAGAGTCATTCCAGAATTGAAAAAGATTTCCAGGTGGATCTGGCATTTTTCAGAAAGATCTGGCTCCATGCCACACATCAAAACTTGTGAAGAATTTTATGACTACAATGCGAATAAAAGTGCTGGACTGGCCTGGAAACTCTCTGGACTTAAATCCTATTGAAAATCTTCAGGTGAGTTTTAAGGAAAGACCTCAGGAAAAAGACTGCACTATGAAAGATAGGCTAATTGAGGCCATAATTGAGGTGTGGTACTGTGATCCAAAAATTAGTAGTAAAGATTGCTGTCAACTCGTGGACTCAATGCCAAAGCGGATTAATTATCTTCTGAAAAATAAAGGTGGTCATATCATGTATTAATTTGTGAGTAATTTTTGGATTCTCAGAAATAAAACAAAAAAATTGAAAAAATCGTAATTTTCCATCTTGTTTCAATTAATTTTCACAAGGGTGTAAATATAACTTTGATTTCATTACTTTACATTCTTAGGTTTGTACAAGACCTCCATGTTATGTATTTCATATTCTACAGAACTAGATATTACTTTGGTTTTATTACTTTATCTAGTTGAAATTTTATAAACTGGCATATTTAATATTACACATCCAGCGAAAACTATACATTACACGATTAGGTAAGAAGAATTCAAAATTTTAAATTTTTTTTAAAAATATATTTGTTGAAACAGTGGTATCTCAATGTACAAATCTTGCAACTTATGATAAACTTCACTTTCCTCTATTCACACACACACACACACATACACTCCTGACTAGCTACAAGTTTATCTACTACTGATAACACATTTGTGACTATCTATAAGTTTATATACTACTGACAACACACTATCTACAAATTGACTACTGACGACACACACTGAGTATCTACAAGTTTATCTGCCACTGACAGTACACACTCCTAATGATTTACAAGTTTATCTGCTACTGATAACACACACTGATTATCTACAAGTTAATTTACTACTGTTAACACACTTCTGACTAGCTACAAGTTTATCTGCTACTGTTAACACACTTCTGACTATGTACACGTTTATCTGCTACTGTTAACACACTTCTGACTATGTACACGTTTATCTGCTACTGTTAACACACTTCTGACTAGCTACAAGTTTAGTGCTGACAACACACACTCTGTCTACAAGTTCATCTACTACTGACAACACACACTGACTGTCTACAACTTTATCTGCTACTGACAGCACACACACACATACTGACTGTCTGCAAGTTTATCTGCTATTGACAACACACACCGACTGTCTGCAAGTTTATTTGCTACTGACAACACACTGGCTATCTACTAGTTTATCTACTACTGACAACACACACTGTCTGTCTACAAGTTTATCTGCTACTGACAGCACACACACACATACTGACTGTCTGCAAGTTTATCTGCTATTGACAACACACACTGACTGTCTGCAAGTTTATTTGCTACTGACAACACACTGGCTATCTACTAGTTTATCTACTATGGACAACACACACTGACTGTCTACAACTTTAACTTTATCTGCTACTGACAGCACACACACACATACTGACTGTCTGCAAGTTTATCTGCTATTGACAACACACACTGACTGTCTGCAAGTTTATCTGCTATTGACAACACACACTGACTGTCTGCAAGTTTATTTGCTACTGACAACACACTGGCTATCTACTAGTTTATCTACTACGGACAACACACACTGACTGTCTACAATTTTATTTGCTACTGACAACACACACTGGCTGTCAACAAGTTCATCTACTACTGACAACACACACTAACTGTTTACAAGTTTATCTGCTACTGACAACACACACTGACTGTCTACAAGTTTATCTTCTATTGACAACACACACTGACTGTCTGTAAGTTTATCTGCTACTGACCACACACAAACCATGAATCAACTAACTTTCTAATCATTGCTTTCCTTGTACATCATGGGTTTGATTTTTATATTATGCTAAAATAATGTTTGTTTCACTTTCCTCTCTTTTCACCTTTTTTGTAACAACATAAATTCTTAAAACATTTGTTACTTTTGAGGTATAACTGAGGGTGAGTAGGATATAATTGATAACAGTATGTAACACAAATTTTGTTCATGGATAGTATGTGTTATTTCTTAATTGCTTATGTTATAAAAATACAGAAAATGGTCATTATTCCCTTGAAACTTTACTTTTGTGACCTGGATAATAAAATTTAAAAATTATCCTATTTTCTATGTAAAAATGGGCAAATTTGCACAATTTCATTTACATAAGGTTTAAATAAAACAACATATGAATCAAGATTTACATGTATTTAAATTAAAGTTATACAAAAATGTTTGGAAGTGAGTAGTTTTTTGAGATTTGCGACTGTAACATAAATCACTTTCATGTATCTGCCACCAAATATAGTATCCCATCATGTTTTTGTTATATGCTGCCAGGTCAAAAAAGCAAACTTTGAAGAGAAACATAGGTCTTTTCCATTTACTTTAGACATAAGCAATTGGGAAATAACACTTTCTACCCATGAACAAGAAAAAGTAAAAATCTTGTTACATAGTGTAATGTGAAAATCAGTAGTTTGTAGGGTCAACAACCTATAAATTATGTACTGTTTATAATTTTATAAAGTTTTAAACTTGTGAAGTGCAAATAACAATTCTGGAAAACACAAGTGCCTCATTAGTGTCACTTCTAAGTTTCCAGCTCTTATACAATGGTAAGCTAAGTGGGCTTAGTATTAAGAGATCATTTTGTTTTGAATTCCTTCATCCTGTTGATAAGAACTGTTAACTGTGACCTGTACTTCTTTACTTTTAAAATTATTATGATTGTCTTGTTTCATGTTTTCATAGGTAGTGACAGAACTCATGTTGTTGAGTTAGGCTATGTATACTGTTTAATGTGTGACTGAGTTTCATCATGGTTAATATACTTCTGTCAGAACTGTGCAAATCCTATTTTTAATTGATTCATGATACTTACATGAACCTTTTCCCATTCTGTTGAAAATGTTTTGTACATTGTCTAATCACAAACGTGAACTTACACCCCTCTTAATGTTTACATAACAGTACTACTGTGCATGTTAATTTGTGAATGTGAAAGTAATACAGAGCAATAGAGACATCAACCCTTTATATTTTATTATTATTCAGTTTAGGGATGGTTTAGGGAAGTAGAACTTTCATTGAATCTAATGTTTCTTGGTTGTTTTGTTTTTCCTTTTGAACCCTCATAAATTTGTTCACTTCGTCATATTTCTCTCAAGGTATATTACATTTCCTTTTGAGCCATTAGCAACTTGTTCACTTTATCAACTTTCCCTCAAGGTATATTACTTTTCCTTTTGAGCCATTAGCAACTTGTTCACTTTATCAACTTTCTCTCAAGGTATATTACTTTTTCATACTTACAGTGAACTTTACGATTAGCAACTTGTTCACTTTATCAACTTTCTCTCAAGGTATATTATCAGTTACAGTTTGAGCCATCAGTGAACTTGTTCACTTTATCAACTTTCTCTTACAGAAAACCTTATATTACTTTTTATCAGTTACAGCCATTAGCAACTTGTTCAATTTATTATCAACTTTCCCTCACCAAACCTATATTACTTTTCCTTTTGAGTCATTAGCAACTTGTTCACTTTATCAACTTTCTCTCAAGGTATATTACTTTTCCTTTTGAGCCCTTAGTAACCCTCTCACTCTGTCATCTTTTCCTCAAGATGTATTGTTTTTAAGTTCATACTTGCAGTGAACTTTATGATTAATTTATTATCAGTTACAGTTCATACTTACAGAAAACCTTATGATTAATTTATTATCAGTTACAGTTTGTACTTACAGAAAACCTTACAATTAATTTATTATCAGTTACAGTTCATACTTACAGAAAACCTTATGATTAATTTATTATCAGTTACAGTTTGTACTTACAGTGAACCTTACAATTAATTTATTATCAGTTACAGTTTGTACTTACAGTGAACTTTACAATTAATTTATTATCAGTTACAGTTCATACTTACAGAAAACCTTACGATTAATTTATTATCAGTTACAGTTCATACTTACAGAAAACCTTATGATTAATTTATTATCAGTTACAGTTCATACTTACAGAAAACCTTATTTTAATTTATTATCAGTTACAGTTTGTACTTACAGTGAACCTTAACTTTGTAAGTTGTTATTGACCCATTAATATTCTTAGTGACATTAGATATACCAGCTGGAGAGACTACTCTATTGTCTTGGGAGACATTGTGTGAGAATGAAGTGGCATCTGACTTGTTTGTTCAGTGTTGGCTTGTCTAAGGAGAATTTGAAGGTACTTATTGTTAATGGAAAATTTTCAGTTTTTATTACAATACTTGCTCTGTATAACTTGTTTTTGAAGTGTGATGAGATTTTTTGAGAATATTTTGTAAGTTGTTAAATATACAATGATGCATGCATTAGGTTGGTGATCCTCAACAGGATGAAGTACTCTCATGGGGGTTAATGACATGAGAATCTAGGTGAATGAAATATTATAATTTATACAAGAAAGTCAAATCAAATAGTCATCAGGTATTCATTCTAGTTGTAATTTGATAAATACATTTATTTTATGTTGTATTCATTCTAGTTGTAGTTTGATAAATACATTTATTTTATGTTCTATTCATCCTAGTTGTAGTCTGATAAATACATTTATTTTATGTTATATTCATCCTAGTTGCTGTTTGATAAATACATTTATTTTATGTTCTATTCATCCTAGTTGTAGTCTGATAAATACATTTATTTTATGTTCTATTCATCCTAGTTGTAGTCTGATAAATACATTTATTTTATGTTGTATTCATTCTAGTTCTAGTTTGATAAATACATTTATTTTATGTTGTATTCATCCTAGTTGCAGTTTGATAAATACATTTATTTTATGTTCTCTTCATCCTAGTTGTAGTTTGATAAATACATTTATTTTATGTTCTATTCATCCTAGTTGTAGTCTGATAAATACATTTATTTTATGTTGTATTCATCCTAGTTGCAGTTTGATAAATACATTTATTTTATGTTGTATTCATCCTAGTTGTAGTTTGATAAATACATTTATTTTATGTTGTATTCATCCTAGTTGTAGTTTGATAAATACATTTATTTTATGTTGTATTCATCCTAGTTGTAGTTTGATAAATACATTTATTTTATGTTATATTCATCCTAGTTGTAGTTTGATAAATACATTTATTTTATGTTGTATTCATCCTAGTTGTAGTTTGATAAATACATTTATCTTATGTTGTATTCATTCTAGTTGCAGTTTGATAAATACATTTATTTTATGTTGTATTCATCCTAGTTGTAGTTTGATAAATACATTTATTGCTTATTTTATGTTGTATTTATTCTAGTTGCAGTTTGATAAATACATTTATTTTATGTTGTATTCATCCTAGTTGCAGTTTGATAAATAAATATATTTGTTTATTTTATTTTGTGTTCATTCTAGAAGTAGTTTGAATATTTTATGTTGTATTATTTTTGGTGTAATTTGATGTATATTGTGTGTTGTATTTATTCCTCATGTAGTTTGATATTTATCTAAGTCATAATAAATAATTTTACGTTTTAGTTTAGTACTTTTTATCTTTGTTTTCAAACTGGGATGAGTGAACTATTGTGAAAACTTACAGGAATGAATGATATTGGAAAAGGTTGAGAATCATTGAATTATGTGATACAGTATATTAAAATGTCCCCTCGGTGTGGATTCCTGTATGTGGTGAGGTGACCTCTCAGGGAAGGTTCTGTTTTTTCAGTTTACCTTCTCTGGGATCTAAACATCCACCCACGTGTTTGCCGTGCATGGAGACCCGTCAAGGGGAAGAGAGAATCCTGGTGGTTGAGGGGTCCAACCCTAGCACACCACTTTGGCCTTGAATTCCTGTAGATGGGCAGCCTTTGGGTGGCCCCCCTTGGGTCAATTTACTGGTCCACTTGGGCTAGAGTCAACCAATATCAGTGTTGGAAGTTCTCAACAGGTGTTGTGGACATTGTGTCTGATGCTGGTGTTTGGGTATAGTGCTCACGAAACCCTGGCGTTGCTACAATGTCCTTGCATGACATTGTAGTGCTTCCCCTCGTAGGCTCCATGGTGGGTGGGGTCAGTGGATACCGAAATTTTCCTTTTTTCCTGTGGATCCTCCGACAAAGAATTTAAATCAAATAGTGAAAAAACATTCAATAGGTAAACGACCACGTCTTGAAGACTCTGAGCAGCAATCTTCAACATCTCTAACACACATACCTCATTTTCATATATTACATTCTCTTTCAGAAAAACCTTTAGGGCAAATGCCCCACTTTTTTATTCAGAAGGGAGTAGAGGGACTTGTTGGCTCTCCAAAGTCAGTAAAGAATCTTCGATCTGGAGACATATTGGTTGAAACATCCACATCCCAACACAGTGAACTCCTCTTGAATTCAAAGTCAATTGGGGATATACCTATTGAGGTTACCCCTCATGCTACCTTGAATTCATCACAAGGAGTTATTGTTGAGAGGGATTTGAAGAACGTCACTGAGTCGGAGATTCTCGCTTGTCTCTCCACTCAAGGAGTTCCTGCAGTGAGGCACATCTCCACTCACAAAGATGGAGTTACACTGCCGACAGATATCCTCGTTTTTACATTTACATCACCATGTGTACCTGCCACCATCAAGGCAGGTTATCTAATTTGCAGGGTACGGCTGTACATTCCAAACCCCCTCCGATGTTTCCAATGTCAGAGGTTCAGCCACTCAAAGACGTCATGTCGTGGTTCCCTGACATGTGCTCATTGTGTTGGCAAGGACCACGATGCCTGTGAGTGTGACACAGACCCACATTGTGTCAATTGCAATGGTTCTCACCCTTCCTACTTTCATTCTTGCCCAAAATGGTTTGAGGAAAAAGAGGTGCAGCATTTGAAAACAACCCATAACATTAGTTATCCTGAGGCTCGGAAATTGCTGTCCGCCACTCCATCTCGGACATATGCTGCTGCACTTCGTTCCACAACTACAGTGGGAGTGCAGACAGATCTCTGTGTGCCTCCAAGAGAATCATTTTCAAAACAAATAAAAAGGTTAGAAAGGTTGATGAATCGACTTCTACACCCATCTCTGTTCTTCCCATACATTCCAACAAACCTAAAGATCAACATACTTTGGTTTCAGATACAGACATTTTTTCTGATACATCTTTTTTTCCCACCCCAAGATGCAAAACAATTATTTGTTCCCGTCCTCAGTCACTGGAAACCCTTCCAACAACAAAGGCCTGCCCAATCGACCCAGGGCAGGATCCATGGAGGTCGATAGACATCCTCCAAATAAGGACAGTAAGGAAAAAAGATGTGGTCGTAAACAGAAGGGTTCTCCAGCCACTTCGCCTACCTGTCATTAAAAATGGCCACCTTGATACAATGGAACTGTCGAGGTTTACGTTCTAATCTGGATGACATCAAAGCACCAATTGCTTCCTATCATCCTGTATGTCTTTCCATACAAGAAACATTTCTAAAACCTGCTGATACAGTCACCATTTGGCAGTTTTCTCTGCACAGAAATGACAGGCTGTGTGATGGACGAGTACATGGAGGGGTGGCACTATTGGTTGATCAGCATGTGCCCACCCTGTCTTTGTTACTCAACATACCCTTGGAGGCCATAACCATCTGTGTTTCCTTGGGTCATACCATCGCTGTTTGTTCTCTCTACCTGTCCCCTGGAGAGGCATATGATCAATCAGACCTTGATGCTTTTGTTGAACAGTTTCCATCTCCCTTTCTAATCCTGGGGGACTTTAATGGACATCATCCCCTCTGGGGAAGTGCTGTTATTGATAGGAGGGGTTGCTCTCTGATCACAATCTTTCTCTTTTCAATACTGGTTCTTCCAATTATTTTCATGCACCTAGTCAGTCTTTTACCGCTGTTGATCTCTTGGTTTGCTCCCCTTCATTATTCTCCCATTTTTCATGGATGGTTGACAATTATCCACTAGGCAATGATCATTTTCCTATACTTTTGAGAGAGACTGGCTGTGGTCGATGCCACCCTGCAGGCGTGCCCTGGTGGAAGCTGGATCAGGCAGACTGGTCCACTTTCACTGCTCTCGCAGAACTTGATCCTGCCATCGTAAATCAGCCATCAATAGACGACTGTGTAGCAGCGGTAACTGACTGTATTACACATGCAGCTGCTCAGTGTATTCCTGAAACCTTGACACGTTTTCCACGATATCCTCATCCGTGGTGGAATCCTGCCTGTCACATGGCACGAAAGGCTCAAAAACAGGCCTGGGATACTTTCCATAGATATCCCACACTTTCAAGTCGCATTGCTTTCCAATGGGCCTGTGCACATGCTAGGTGGGTAAGACGTCAAAGCCAGAAGGAATCTTAGATTAAGTTCACAACTAGCATATCTTCTACCACCAGTTCCAAGATCATATGGGACAGGATTCGAAAGGTCAATGGGCACTACAATTCCGTCTCCTCTCGATCTTACTCTCTGAGGGCCAAGAGGTAACTGATGTCCGGAGCATCACTGATACTCTAGGTGAAAGCTTTTGCCGGGTACCTAGCACTTCTACTTGTTCCTCCATCTTCTTGGCCATCAAGACTCAGGCAGAGCGTTCACCTCTCTCCTTTCGAACTGACTGTCTCTCTGACTATAATTGTCTCTTTACACTGGTGGAACTGAAAATGGCTCTTCATCGGTCTGGCAGTACAGCTGTTGGACCTGATGATGTATACTATTACATGCTGCACCATCTATCTCCTGCTTCTCTTGATGTCCTTCTGATTGTTTTCAACCAGATCTGACAGGAAAATGTTTTTCCTGATGCCTGGCACCAGGCTATTATCTTACCTTTCTCTAAGCCTGGGAAAGATCCCAAGATTTCTTCAAACTACCATCCAATTGCTTTGACAAGCTGTCTCTGTAAGACCTTAGAGAGAATGGTTAATGCTCATCTTGTTTGGTTCCTTGAATCAAACAACCTCCTCTCGCCCACCCAATGATGGTTCCGATGACAGCACTCCACCACAGACCACCTAATTCGACTTGAAACATCAATCAGAGAAGCCTTTCTCAAATGCCAACATCTTGTATCAATATTCTTTGACATTGAGAAGGCTTATCACACAACATGGAGGTATGGCATTTTGTGAGACCTACATATATATGGGTTACGTGGCCATTCGCCCATGTTTATTAAAAAAATTTTAACAGACAGGAGATTATTAGTTTGTTTGTTTGAGTTTGACACTTTCCTGTTTTTTTGTACAGGAACTTGAGGTCCCTCAGGATTATGTTTTGAGTGTCACACTTTTCAGTATAAAGATAAATGCCATCACTGAACAACTCCCTCTCAGTGTTGCAAATGGGCTCTATTTCGACGATTTTCACATCTCGTGTCAGTCATCGAACATGAGATATATTGAGTGACAACTACAAACTGCCCTCAGTCGTGTACTGAAGTGGACTACGGTTAATGGCTTTAATTTTTCTCTTTCTAAAACTGTTTGCATGCACTTTTGCTGCCAACGGGGTATTCACCCCGATCCTGAACTCCTTATCGGTGAAGTTTCGCTGCCAGTGATCCCTGAGACCAAGTTCTTGGGGCTTATCTTTGACCATAAGCTGACCTTTATACCACACTTAAAGCAGCTACAGGTCAAATGCACAAGAGCACTAAACATCCTCCGTGTCCTCTACTGCCAGTTGGGGAGCGGATCGGTGTTCTGTGTTAAAGATATATTATGCTCTTATTCAATCAAAACTCAACTATGGATCAATGGTCTATGGCTCTGCCAGACCCTCAGCCTTAAAGATGCTGGACCCCATTCATCAGTAAGGACTTCGACTCTGCACTGGGGCTTTCTGCACTTCCCCAGTTCAAAGCTGATACATAGAATCTCATGAACCTTCTCTGCACCTTTGCCGTTTGCAACTGTCTTTACTATATTCTTCAAAACTTCGTTCCTTACCAAAGCATCTCACTTGGGGATGTGTTTTCCGTTTTCAGTGAGCCGTACTTTTTCAGAACAGACGATATGCCATTGCTCCTTTTGGCCTTCACATCCAGGTGCAATTGTATGAATTGGGTTTGTCCTTGGATAACATTGCAGAATCCACTGGTCAGTCCATCCCCCCATGGCTTATTACAGTCCCCAAATGTGACCTTTCTTTAAGTCATCTGAAAAAGGCAGATACTCCCGATTGGAAGTACCGTCTTTTATTTACTGAACATCTTTCAAACAACCTTTCTATTCCAATTTATACTGATGGTTCAAAATCAGGTGACTCTGTGGGCTCTGCCATGGTTTGTTGCAGTTCAGTGGTTGCATGCAGAATCCCCTCTACAGCTTATCTCTTGCTCTGGATCATATTGAAGCTGAGCAGTACTCTGACTGCACTATTTATACTGACTCGCTTAGTTCTCTGCTGGCTTTGGAATTGCTTCACATTGGCTCACACCCTGTTCTCACTGATATTCAAAACCAACTGGCCAGTTTCTCATTAACTGCTACTTCTATCCAGTTTTTCTGGATACCAGGCCATGTTGGTATTCGTGGGAACGAGCTTGCAGACATAGCAGATAAATCTATCTGCTCTGGCACTATCACCACTGTGCCTGTTCTGTACATGGACTATGGTCCTGTATTGAAATCTTGGCTCCGTGCCAGCTGGCAGTTTACTTGGAGTGAGCAATGCGACAAGTTTTATCAAATAAAACCCTATATTGGGCTTTGGCCATCTAGCTTCCATAAGGGTCGGAAGGAAGAAGTTGTTCTAACTAGACTACACATTGGTCACAGTTTTTTAACTCATCGTGTTCTTTTATCTGGAACTGATGCACCAATGTGTAGTTTGTGTAACATTCAAATCACTATAAGCCACATTTTACTTTCTTGCCATCTTTACCACTCTCAACAACGGCACTATTTTAAACATGTTATGTCCCAGGGTTTGTCCGTGATGTTAGACAGTGTTATTGGTGATGGTGACACTGTCCACCTTGATAAAGTTTTTAGCTTTTTAATGGCCATTAATCTTTTTAATCTTATTTATGTGTTTGATATTTATTCATTACACCTTTTAAATTGTGGATCCCTTTTAAGAGTCTGAATCTCTCTAGTTCAATTTGAAATTGGAAAATGGTCAGAACATTAAATAACTTGACACCAGGACTGGAAAGGCCAATTTCAGGTGACTAACGCTGCTGTTTGAACTACCCGTTAGTCGTCCTGGCGAGTTGTTATTACACTTTTGCTTTATGTCTTTTCACAGTTTTATTACTCTACCTTTTGGTACTGGTCATAATGACACATAACCCAGAACCAGGACTGGAAAGACCAACTTCAGGTGACTGACGGTGGTTCTTGTACTTACCTGTTAGTCTTCCTGGTGGGTTATGATCATTACCATTGTGCTAGAGAAAGTCCTTTACAACTTTGTAGACTGGATGTCAACATTGGTTTTATGTCATTTTATGTTTTTCATTGCTGTTTTGTTTTTACCTCCATTTCCTTTTATGAATTTTACTACATTTACTTTACTTTTACTGGACATTTGGATAATTATTATTACCATTTTACTACATGTCTTTTAAAACTTTTATTATTTGACTTTTGATAATGGCTGTTATGACCCACAACCCGAAACAAGGACTGGAAAGACCAACTTCAGGTGACTGACGGTGGTTCTTGTACTTACCTGTTAGTCTTCCTGGTGGGTTATGATCATTACCATTTTGCTAGAGAAAGTCCTTTACAACTTCTCTTACTCTGCTTTCTCTCTTACCATTGTAGACTAGGTGTCAACATTGGTTTTATGCTTTCTCTGTTTTTCATTTCCTTTTATATATTTTACTACATTTCATGTATTTTTACCTTTTTACCAGAAGTTTGGTGCAGATAGCCTTGCTGCTTTGTGCCATAAAACACTAAATCAATCAATTAAAATGTCTTTCACAGTATATGTATCTGACTATATCCTATATGTTGCTGTTGATTGGCTTTTGTGCGCAACAAAAACGTTGAGGAAATCCAGTCACTGTAATTTTAATGTAGTTCTCTGAATAACTGCTTTAATGCATAATTTATAAAATGTATATATATAGATAATAATTCTCTACTTCATAGGAAACTTTTTGATGGAGAAAACTTCAAGTTTGGTAACCCATTAAGAACATTCTTTAAAAAGCTCCATGGTGAGTAAACTAATTTCCAGTATTAGATCATTTGACTACAGTTGAGTGAAGTGTTGTTAATAACGTAATTACCATTTAGCTTAAACAGTTTTTCTGTTAACCCTGTTTTCACATGTCACGAGGTTTTAGTGACTTATGTTCATAGTTTTATTAACATACATGTGTTTTTTGTTTACTGATTAGTATTGCATAGAATCCTAGCTGATAGAATATAAGCTTTAAGTTCTTAATTTTATTAGACAATATCTTAAATCCTTAATTTCCCCTAGTGTGAGAAATGTGGCATATTTTCTTTAAACATCCCCTATTCTCCACTTTATTTGCCACCCTTCAATAAGTATGAAATGTGATGTAATTTGTTTACTATAAAACTGTCTTTACTCTTGACCAGTCATATTTTTTATAGCCTCCAAATTTGTTTGTGTGCAGAGCTATCAAATATAATGTTAGACCTTTCTTGTCACATCCTCTCTCTCAGAATTTATTAATAATTCTCTAATGTTTAATACTATATTATATATGACAAATAGTTTGGATGAATTTGTAACAGAACTTGCACCATAGTTATAATGTCAAAAAGATTGTAATAAGTATGGTAAATTGTATGTTTTTTGTATGTTATTTTGTATTTTTGTTGCATTATTTAATTAAATAATTTAGTGTATTACAATCATTTGTATAAAAAAGTAGGGTTAAGTGTTATTGGAAATCACAAAAAGAAAAACTTTGGTAATTGCTGTATATCTTGTTTTTCATGTTTATTATTATAAAAGTAAGTAAAATATGAAAGTATGGATCTCTTTACATCAGCTAAGGTTAGGTTTGGTAAAATAAATAATAACATAAAAATATTTCATGAAGCACCAGGTAATGTAATTCAGTAGTGTCATGTGAGCTCCATGTTCCCAAGTGATTTACAAAAAGACAAAGGTAGTAGTTTAGTTTTTAGTTCATTGAAAAGACTGCACTGAAAAATATGTTTTGTTTTATTTTTGCACATGAGAAACGTGGAATTTTTACTAAATGTGTGCATTATTTTGTAAATATATACATACTATGTTAAAAGTAGTTTCAAAACCATAAAGACTAAATAAGTATAAAGAGATTACATGGTTGGTCAAATTGACCAACTCCATCTTCAAAGAATTAAATAAACCACAACTGGATAATTTATCTGTGATTTGTAACAGTTCCTTTAAAGGTAATGAAATTGTGAATATTACAATCAGCAAATAAAATTGTTTGGCATATAAGAAACAGGCATTTGTTAATATACATTTATAGGTAGTTGTGTAAAACTGTATTTTATGAATTGAACTATTAGGAACTTTAACGTTCAGTTTTCTAGTCATTGCATTTTATGTATCTAGATGGTGTAATGGCCCCTGATGTAGCCAAGATGACGGCACTACTTCGGAAAGCAACATATAGGGAGTACAGATATCAACAGCAACAGTATTACTGTCGGCTGTTGCAACAAATTCTCATATCTAGAAAAGTAAATATTTTTTATTTTAACATTTCTCTTTGCTGATTTCTTTTATTTGATAACTGTTCTTCAAAAGGCAAGTGCAGAATATTTAATCAATAAACATATGAAAAATATATCATAAATATATTTTAGTTTCATTAGTTTTTTTTACAGCAATATTTGATATTATGAAATATGTAAGTGGATGTACTTTATTTTCAATATTTTTGTGGTATTCTGCAAAACAGTTGGTATTTGTTAATTTAAAAAAAAAAGTTAAAAATAACCTAAAACTTGTATTGATTTCTGTGCTGGATAGTACTTTTGGCAATTATTGCTGCATCCAGAAACCCTAGAAAGCATTTAAGCATATCACTTCATCATGGAGGAAAGGTAAACTTTTGACATGTAACTACAAGAGAATGAATACTGATGAACATACTAACTGTACCTACACAAAATGTGGCAGGCTTTAAGTAAATTGTGTAAGTCTGTTGGACACAAAATAAGTGTTTGCAGTGATAGTATGTCCATGAATTGACAAGATCAGTCTAGCTCTAATGAGTTGAAATGCAGAGTGTACTGTACTGTATTATGTATGTGCAGAGTGTACTGTACTGTATTACGTATGTGCAGAGTGTGCTGTACTGTATTACGTATGTGCAGAGTGTGCTGTGCTGTATTACGTATGTGCAGAGTGTGCTTTGCTGTATTACGTATGTGCAGAGTGTGCTGCTGTATTACGTATGTGCAGAGTGTGCTGTACTGTATTACATATGTGCAGAGTGTGCTGTACTGTATTACGTATGTGCAGAGTGTACTGTGCTGTATTACGTATGTGCAGAGTGTGCTGTACTCTATTACCTATGTGCAGAGTGTACTGTACTCTATTACCTATGTGCAGAGTGTGCTGTACTGTATTAGGTATGTGCAGAGTGTGATGTACTGTATTAGGTATGTGCAGAGTGTGCTGTGCTGTATTAGGTGCGCTGTGCTGTATGCAGAGCAGTGCTGTATTGCATTATGCTGTATTAGATGCGCAGTGCAGTATTATCATGTGTGCTGCTGTATTAGCGCATGTGCTGCGCGTGCTGTATTGCATGCGTGCTGCAGATTAGCATGTGCTGTGCTGTGCTGTATTACGTATGTGCAGTGTGTGCTGTGCTGTATGCATATGATGCGCAGTGCTGGCTGTATTGCATCATATGTGCAGAGTGTGCTGTGCTGTATTGCGTATGTGCAGAGTGTGCTGTGCTGTATTGCGAATGTGCAGAGTGTGCTGTGCTGTATTAGCGATGTGCAGAGTGTGCTGTGCTGTATTAGCGTACGTGCAGAGTGTGCTGTGCTGTATTAGGTACGTGCAGAGTGTGCTGTGCTGTATTATATATGTTTAATGTCAGTATTCCTGAATATTGTATCTGGTGTTTACTCTCCTTTTCCACAAACTGTTATGAAATTGGTAACCTATGATAAAACATACACTTGATAAGTTTATCATGATGTGCATAATAGTGGGTCAAGTGGCACTGTCTAAAAGGTTGTGGCTTGCACATGTTGAACCCTACTTTTGCACATAGAGATAAATAAATGGTAACATATAGTCTTCTTCATTTGATGATATAACTAAAGCTGATGAAGATTTCTTACATTGTGGTCTTGACATGATTTATCCTTGTTTTATTAACAAACATCATATAGTCTGTTCATCTTTGCTCATGGTGATTATAAATACTGTATCAACTCTACATTCACATGTCCATCAACATCAGCACAAAGCTAAGCCCTACTTGATCTTGTGGCAAGTGAAAGTTCTTAAGGACAAAATTAAATGTTGAGTAAAAGTTTCCTTTTGTGAATATGTGCCACAAGCAGGGAAAATCCATGTGATATGGGATTTGTTTTTTGAGCCACTTAAACATCAGAATGTTTCTATTTTGTACCAAAGTTTTTATTTTCTTCATTTTACTTATCCAGAAATTACTTGATGCTGCATCTACATTGCCACCTCACCAACATGTTAAAATAGAACAGTTCACACCCAAGACAAGAGATCCAACTCTTGAGGATCGAACAAAGTGGAGATACTTCAGTGAACTTCAGTCAGTTCGAGAAGAATGTGGAGAGTTGGATACTTCTTCAGAAGATGAGAACTATCCAGGTACTGTGGAGCAACTTACTGTAGAAAAGGGTTAATTTTAGTGTTAACATACACCATTATTTAATACTATATTTGCCCAAATATAATGCATGCCATATTCCCCCCCAAAAACCAGGAAAATTGACTGCACATTATATTCACACACATTCACGTTTGTTGCTAGAAGCTCCCACCAAAAAGTTATCGAAGTATCATTAAAGTTTAAGAAAATGGTAGATGTTAATAGATGGTACAGATGATGACATGATGTGGGAATCAGATGAGGATGAAGCAAAGGTTCAAGGAATCAAATCTGATGGTACAATTCTAGTGATGACATGAAGATGAATGATTAAGTGTAACAACTTTTAGTGACAAATCTAGTGATGACGTGAAGATGAATGATTAAATGTAAAATTTTCAGTGACAATTAGTAATGACGTGAAGATAAATGATTAAGTAAATGTAAAAACTTTTCAGTAAATTTTGTAAAACTGACACAAAAAAATGTCAGGAAAATGAAAGACTTCCAAAAATATATCAGTAAAAATATATATCAGTAGTATTAATTGTACTTATTACTGTTTTGTACAACAGATGTGTAAAAAAATATATCAGTAGTATTAATTGTACTTTACTGTTTCGTACAATGTAATGTGAAAATATATATCACTAGTATTAATTGTACTCTACTGTTTCGTACAACAGATGTGTGAAAATATATATCAGTAGTATTAACAGATGTGTGAAAATATATATCAGTAGTATTAATTGTACTTTACTGTTTCGTACAACAGATATGTGAAAAACAAGTGATCTTCATTTTAACCTTTCAGAATTGGAGGGCATGATACAAGTACCATATGTAAAGTACTTCAGACTTTAGCTTGAGGAGGAACAGATAGAAACAAGGACCTATAAGGATGGGATTGATAAAGTTAAGGCTATTGTCATTAATACAACACATGGATAGCATGGACTGTGGAGTGAATTAGGTCATGCTTTTTAAGGGCAGTGGTGGGGTATATAATTGTCAGAACAAGTGATAGAGGATGATAGCAGTATTTATAACATACCTGTGGGCTAATGATGTATAGAAATTTCTTGTTAAATACAAAGCAGCAGTAAAGGTATTCAATGAAAAGGACATTATAACTAGCTAGTATTTAGAAATGCTTCCAAGATGTAATTATGCAGATGAAATTGTAGTGAGATCATTATGGCTGAATAGTAGGCTTAGATTAGCGTGTGTCAAACAGAATGTTGACTGGTTTCATTTCTAGGGTCATTTCTATGGGAAAAGGAAACTTTTTGGAATGGATGGCTTACATTTGATTAGAGTCTTAGCATGGCCTGATGGTTAAAGTGCTTGACTCCAGGTTACATGTTTGAATCTCCATCATTGAATTTAACCTTTTAACTATTGGAGTGTTATTATGTGATTGTCAATCCCACTGTTTATTGATAAAAGGTAGTCCAAGAATTGGCAGTGAAAGATTTTGACTAAATGCCTTCTGTCTAGTATTATCACTGGTCATTAAGGATGGCTATCACAGGTAGCCCTTGGATAACTTTGCATGAAATTAAAAACAAAACATACATTTAAACAAGGTATGGGTTTTAACTGAACTTTTAGTAAAATGTTAAACCAAAATTATCAAACAGTGAAGACAATAAAAATAGTGTAAAAGAGTGTATTGTGAAGCAAGGTACTGAGGTAGTTTATCCTAAACTGATTTTTGTAATATGAGAAGTACAAAAAATAGAATGACTTTAGGGCACTAGTTGCAACAGGTATAATTGTAATGACTGAAACATGGCTAAATGTAAACAATTCTGATGAGAGAAATTTCTTTGAACTCTTAAGTTATATATTGTGTGATAGTTCTACAAAAAACCGAGGAACAGGAGTGGAATTATATATTTAAAATATGAGTTATGAACTCTAAGTTCAGCATACCAAACTAATAACAATAACATTGAAACTATTTGGTTTCTGTTGGTGGTAATAAGTAAGAAGGTTTTTGTTAGTATTGGAAGATTTTATAGATTGGAAAATGTTAAAATCAAGTCATGAGGTAAAGAGATTTTAGAAACCGTTTAGGATGTTTTTTTTCTTCCTCAGTTTTTTAGGAAACCTGCTAGGAATAGTGCTATTCTAGGTTTATTGTTAACGTGTAATACAGAAATTAATTGATAAGTTACAGATTGGGGAACATCTGGATACAAGGGACCATTGCTTAATTAGATTTGATATTTTGCTGCAGACAAAGATGTGAAATACTGAAAATTTGGTTCTAAACTTCAATAAAAGCAAATTTTGAGGAGATGAAATGAGAATTATCTTCTGTGAATTGCATTAGTTCAAACTAATTTTAAAAATATTCAAGTTAGATATGTTTCTTATAGACAGAAAATGGTGGCTGGAAGTGAAACACCAGGTTGGCTCACAGAGGATAACAGTAAAGAACAGTATTTTAAATGTGAAACAGTTCAAATTGACTAGTATGACTGGAGATTTAGAATATAAGAAAGTTTGTCAAACAGAAAATTTGGACATTAATTTGAAAGTTAACAATAAGGATTTATTCACATAAATTAAGCGTAAGCAAAATGTTATTACTGGATTATGACTCTTGATAATGTTAATATCTGATGATTGTTACCAAATTTCTTCTGTATTTACTAAGGATGATTTAATTTGTTTTTTTCTGTGCATTTCACAAGTTTTATTGAGTTACATTCATAATATAAGTACTTGATTTTCCTAATAAACCAATAAATATAGCATAGAAACATATCTAGTAATCCATATCTTAATAGTATACAAGTTTTAAGTTCTTGCTTTTAAGGGCACTGTAACAAAAAAAATCCCATAGTGTGATAATTGTGACACTTGCTCTCTAGGCTAGGCATACCTTTTTCTGTAATGTGTTTAGCACCTCTCCAAGAAGTAAGAAATTTAATATGAGTTACTTATTATACCATCATTGCTCAGGCATGGCATAGTTTTCATAGCCTTCCATCTTATTTTATTTACAGAGCCATGAAATAGACAATCAGACTCCTTCTCATACCTGTCACATCCTTTCATTTCATAGCCTTCCATCTTATTTTATTTACAGAGCCATGAAATAGACAATCAGACTCCTTCTCATACCTGTCACATCCTTTCTTTCAAGTATTACCAATAGTTCTCTTTGATGTTCAATGTTATTCATAACCAATAAAAATTCAATGTTTTCTCCAATTGTATTAAATTGTTTTCTGTAAAAAGAATTGTCAATTTCACTTTCATTTCAAGCTTGATTCTCATGTGGAACACATGAACAAGTTTAGGAGTTTTAAATGGCTCTTGTCACATAGTTAGAGCACCATAAAAGTTTGATAGTTATAAAACATTGTTTGATTTTGGCATTATTATTTTATATTTTTGGTTCATTATTTAATTATGGAAAAAAATTATTTAATACAGTTCTGCCTTTCGTATAATATTATTAAGTATCATGAACAGTCAACAGCAAAAAAACAAACAATGCAGGTAAGTACATTTGTCTTGTTATTCATTACAATAATTTATTGTTGTATTTACTAAAAAGGTAATTAAAATGTAAAAATAGGAAACTTTTTTGTAAATTGGGTAAAACAATAATAATAATAGTTTCATGCTCACAAGCAGCTCATGGGTAATTTAAGCTGAATGTTTCCCAAGTGATGTCCAGCTGATAAAGGTGTGAATAGCAGATAGAGTTCAAAGGACAATGAAATATAAGTGTAAAAAATGTTATGAGTTTAAACTTGTGATAAACAAATGTCATGTTATATTATATATGTCATGTTATATTATATATGTCATGTTATATTACAATTTCAAGCCATTATAAAAAGAAAAAAGTAATTTGATTTATTCTGTAAATATAACCTAAAATCCTATTTGCCTCTAGTAACAACATGCAGCTTGAATGACTTAAACTGATCAACCATTACACCAAGATTCTTTCTTTCATGACACTGTTAAGGCTATTCCCACCAAATTACACTTATAATTCAAATTATTATAACCCACATACATTATCTTACATTATAATTAAAACCCATCTGCTATTTATTTACCAAACTCACTATATGATCTATATCCTTTGGTAAAGCTGCAGCATCCTATTCACAACCAGCAACATCCAGACCTTAATACTATCTGTAAATTTAAGTAATTTATTGACCATTCCTTCATCCACATTACTGATTAAATAAAAGAGCAATGGTCCCAAGACTGAACCCTAAGGTACACCATTTGTGACAATAGTCCAGTTTGACTGAAATCCATTTGTAACAACCATATGTTTTCTTCCATCAAACCAATTTCCTAACTTATTCCCCACACCTATAGAGGCAATTTTTTTACAAGCCTTTTATGTAGTACCTTGTCAAATGCTCTGTTAAAATCCAGATATGGCCTTCTCATCTGTATAAACAGTAATATTTTCAAAGATTTGTAACATAAGATTTTCTCTTAGTGAAAACATGTTGATTATCCAATAAAATTATAAACTTAGTTTAATAACTTTGTAAAGTATTTTTATGAGACTTTCTTAAACATTTTCCACAAATGATTAAGACAAATAGTCTTATAATTATGAAACGGCCTCTGTTACCTCCCTGAAAGATAGGAGTGACATTAGCTAATTTCCAATATGCTGGCAATTGTTCACTATTCAATAAATTAAAAAAAAAATTGTGCCATGTGGCTCACCTATCCAATCTTTGACCTGCTTTAAAATCACTGGAGAATTATTATTTGGTCCAGGAGCCTTATTATTCTTTAAATTTTGCAACTTTATTTTAACAAGCTCGGAACTTATGCAACTGTCTTGTTTAGCTTTGTTTTCATCTGTCAACTGTACAAGATGAAGAATACTGCTCAAGTCTTTGTTAATAAAAACTAAAAAAAAAAGTAGTAGTTAATAATGTAGCTAAACCTAGCTATCATTTCCTACACTAAATTTTCTACATCTCAGTTTCTTTCCATTACCTAGTGAAGCATTTTGAGGCATTTCGAATGCTTCAACTATTGACTAATTATGTGTATTAAGAAGAAACGTGATGCATGTTCACAGAAGTATAAAAAATGGTTATATAATGATGACAATCTAAGAAGAGAAACGTGTTGAGAAACTTTCTGCTTGTATGTTTATACTAACTACAAGCTAACACCATGAAAAAGTTACAAAAACCTCATTAAAAAGGCAGAATTGAGAATGTTTCCCGACAGCTTTGAGTCGGTACAGCATCAGCAAAACTACGAGAAGATTTATGATTATTATGCACAAAACTGCCAAAAAAGAAGTGAGTCAGAGCTTTGAAGAAGTATTTGTGACAAGAATGTGACAAGGGAGAAGGTTGACATTTGTCCGATTCTATCTTCAATCAACGAATAAACAGTTTTGTTTTTGTTGTTGAGTATTGCAAAGCAATCGAGGAAAAATAACCAATTAAGTATGAGAACCACTTGCAGGTAGTTGTGTGTACTATTTGGAAATTCATAAGAATACAAGAGAGACTTTGAATAAAAACTTGCCTTTTAATGCTGAAAACAGTTCTCTCATGAGTTCAAGAGGTTCTTCCTGAGCCTAAGACAGTCATGACAACTACAGTTGTGAGCTCTTCAAAAGTTTCTCACCTAAAATCTCTAACTAACTTATTGTCATTATTCCCAGTATCAGATAACATAGTAAAATACAGTTGCATTGATGTCATGGAAAGTATTCTTAAAGAATGTTTGCTGATTTATACTAAGAGTTTTATAAGTGTAACCAAAGTATGCAGCATTGATTGTAAATGTGATATTTAGAAAGCATATTAAAAGTGCTTATTTTTGAATCTCAGAGTCAGATTCATTACTTTAACTGTAAATACCTTGACTTGTTTGCTTCCCTCAACCACTCTGTTCCTTAATTAAATAATTGTTTTACTGGTAGTATTAGTCAGCTCCAATGGCTAAGCCAAACCAACCAGCTTGCCTCCATTATGCTAGTCCTAGTTTTCAACCTTCCTTATAGCCAAGTTAATGGCCCTTGCAAACATTCTAGGCCTTTTCCTACTTAAGTGTAAACCAACAATTAAAAAAAAAAAATCTTCACTTCTACTGAACTGATTCCACAAGTGCAACTAGCTAACTGGCTCATCCTTACATATTAATTTTAGCCTAGCATTTAACCCTAGCAAAACTAGAAGTCCAGCATTCCCAAGTAAAACCCATTCATTGCACTAAACAAACAGAATGCTTAACCCTAAACGAGTCTTAACCATGGTATTATTTAGAGAATTAAAATAAACACTCAGTATTATGATTAAATACCAGTAGACTGCTGTTAAAACTGTTAAGTCTAAGTTTGACAGTTTGACTAGTTTTTACTCAGTATTTATTAAATAAAACACGTTTATTTTGTCTCTTAGTCTCACTGCAGCTTGATTTCTAACTATGTCTAAAGAATCCTCACATGTACTAAGCCTAATCTACCATTATACCACACATTACACTACTAAAATCTAAATTAAAGCTTATACCTACTATTTTAAGTCTCCAATCTTACTAAATCTAGTCATTATTTTTTATACAACCCTAATTTCTGAAGATTAAAATAATAATAAACTTTTGTTGGATGATCAACATGTTATCACAAGAGGATAATGTTGTCCTACAAATCTTGACATTATCTGAAGCAGTTATACTTAAGTTTGCCATGTAAATGGCAGAATAGGAATATTGCACTGTATGCATTATTTATTGTTCATCAGAATAGGAATATAACACTGAGATGTACATAAGAAATTGTATTCAAATACACTATGTACTATTCATATTTAATAGTTACTGATTAATTCATCATCTTTCGCTAGAAAGTTAACCCTTTATCTTTGTATTACACTTATCAACTTGGCACATCAAAACAACGAAGTCAGGTGCATTTGCCATACATTTACATTCATTCATGAAATATATTTTGTGGTCTAAACACCACAGAGACTACATCTGAAGTAGCTGTTTTTAGTTATTTTATCAATGTAAATATTACAATTTACATAATACCCTTTGCATTATATTGTTGCCATTAAATATGGTCCCTGTTAAAATCATGTTCAACATCGAGATTCCAATTCCTTTTTAGAATACTGTTTAATAGTATTTTAATTTACCACTAGCTGATAGTGTGTATATCATTATCCTCACCCAGACTCTTTCCTAGTACTAGCTGATAGTGTGTATATCATTATCCTCACCCAGACTCTTTCCTAGTACTAGCTGATAGTGTGTATATCATTATCCTCACCCAGACTCTTTCCTAGTACTAGCTGATAGTGTGTATATCATTATCCTCAGTCAGACTCTTGTTCCCTAGTACAAGCTGATAGTGTGTATATCATTATCCTCACCAAGACTCTTCCCTAGTACTATTTGATAGTGTGTATATCATTATCCTCAGTCAGACTCTTGTTCCCTAGTACTAGCTGATAGTGTGTATATCATTATCCTCAGTCAGACTCTTGTTCCCTAGTACTAGCTGATAGTGTGTATATCATTATCCTCACCCAGACTCTTGTTCTCTAGTACTAGCTGTTAGTGTGTATATCATTATCCTCACCCAGACTCTTCCCTAGTACTAGCTGTTAGTGTGTATATCATTATCCTCACTCAGACTCTTGTTCCCTAGTACTAGCTGATAGTGTGTATATTATTATCCTCACTCAGACTCTTGTTCCCTAGTACTAGCTGATAGTGTGTATATTATTATCCTCACCCAGACTCTTGTTCTCTAGTACTAGCTGTTAGTGTGTATATCATTATCCTCACCCAGACTCTTCCCTAGTACTAGCTGTTAGTGTGTATATCATTATCCTCACTCAGACTCTTGTTCCCTAGTACTAGCTGATAGTGTGTATATTATTATCCTCACTCAGACTCTTGTTCCCTAGTACTAGCTGATAGTGTTTATCATTATCCTCAGACTCTTGTTCTCTAGTACTAGCTGATAGTGTGTATATCATTATCCTCACCCAGACTCTTCCCTAGTACTAGCTGTTAGTGTGTATATCATTATCCTCACCCAGACTCTTCCCTAGTACTAGCTGTTAGTGTGTATATCATTATCCTCACCCAGACTCTTCCCTAGTACTAGCTGTTAGTGTGTATATCATTATCCTCAGTCAGACTCTTGTTCCCTAGTACTAGCTGATAGTGTGTATATTATTATCCTCACTCAGACTCTTGTTCCTTAGTACTAGCTGATAGTGTTTATCATTATCCTCAGTCAGACTCTTGTTCTCTAGTACTAGCTGATAGTGTGTATATCATTATCCTCACTCAGACTCTTCCCCAGTACTAGCTGATAGTGTTTATCATTATCCTCACTCAGACTCTTGTTCCCTTGTACTAGCTGATAGTGTGTATATCATTATCCTCACTCAGACTCTTGTTCCCTAGTACCAGCTGATAGTGTGTATATCATTATCCTCACTCAGACTCTTCCCTAGTACTAGCTGATAGTGTGTATATCATTATCGTCACTCAGACTCTTCCCTAGTATTTTTTTTTTCACAACTTGATAAACTTTTGATAATCAAAGACGATGTTTATGACAAAGACATTTCTGCTGGACATAACCTTTGAAAGTAAGTGATATTCTTTTTACCCATTGTCTTAGAGACTATGATATGATGGCATCTCTGCATTTGTCAGGTGTACACTGTTTTATGTGTTTTATAAATGTATGAGGTTTATAACAAAATACCCAGTGAATGTGTACATGTAATGCAGTGAAAGTATTTGACTTTTGTGTTTGTGTTTCAGAAGGAAGCCCACTCAAGTTGACAAAGAAGCACAAGAAACAACTTCATAACCTAGAAGCAGCTCTTAATCCTGACATGCATAGAGTTGTGTCAACCATAGCAACTGGCTCAGGTATCCACAACTCTGGTAAGTCTTGAATCTAAAGATCTGTAAATTGTCGACCATAACAATTGGCTCAAGTATCCACAGCTCTGATAAGTCTTGAATCTAGAGCATATATTTCTAGAAACACATCTAATAACAGCCAGCATTCTGTAAGGCCACAAGTTGAATCATACATAATAAACAATTAAAAATATTCCCACAATTAATTAATAACTACAAACTGCACAAGCACTGATTCACTTTTTTTTTTCCAAACACATGTAAATGGTGAGTAAATGTAAAATGTAAACTTTCTTGTTATCTCAATGTTAGAATAAAAATACAAACATGAAGTACGCTAAAGAATAATATTATGTTTATTTTTAAGAACTGGTTGCATCTAATGAATTAAAAGTTTGGCTATTGTGTAATGCTTCAAACATGTTTTTACAGCTTTTAGTCCTTACTGTTTCATAGATATCACCACAAAGGCTTTTGGTATGAAAAGTTTTAATAACAATCCAAATTGATTTCACTTTAACAGAAACTCATGAAATTGTTCTGTTTTTCATATTGTATAACATAGCACTCACTGAACTAGTGATGTTTTTTCATAAAGGGTTTTTTATTGTTGCTTACTTGAGTGAAAAATTTGGTTTAGAAGAAATAATCGTCTACTGTTCTAGGGAATTAGTAATGATGCAGGAATTTGGAAAGAAAATATCGTCAACAGTGGCAGATGTGTCTTTGTAGACTTAAAGAAATAAACTTAGGAGCTCTCAACAATACCAGGCTAGAAAATCCCAAATTCTTCTTGTAGTTAACATACAATTCATTCAGTTTGAGACTATTTTGCTTATATAGTCTTTCTACCCTGTTTCAGCCATCCTAACACACACTATTTGTTCAGTATTTCTGAACATTTCTTTTGTAAAATCACAGAATACATTGTCTTGCTTCTCACTTAATCTTTTTCCTGTCATATGTTTTCTCTGATAATCCACATAGTCAAGATTCGGGTTATTTTGGTATGGAGAGTAGTTTGAGACAATGAACTTCTCAGTGTCTGTTTTATCTTCAGTTTCTCTAAACAAGAGAATGTACCTGAACAGAGTCTCTTCAGTTTTGTTATGATCTTCTGATATTCAATAGAAACAGATGCTCAACAGCATCAGTTTCCACTTGAGTTTCAAGAAGTGTACATTGTTAGATAGGCATTAGAGCTTGATGAATAGTTTTTGTGTATTACTTCACTCAATGTGTTTCACAGGTTTTTTTCTCATTCACATATAAAGAACTTTCATTACTTTACTTGTGCCTAAAGACAGTGTAGAACAGGAATATATTTTCAAGTTTTTTGGGTTTTTTCTAATTTATGGGGAAAAAAGGCTTGCTGCATTTAATTGTATCTTTAAAAACAGGACTAGGGTTATATTTTACAGTAGCCAGTAAAGAGAACATAACTTGTACAGGACTAAGGTTATATTACACAGTAGCCAGTGAAGAGAACATGACTTGCACAGGACTAGGGTTATATTTCACAGTAGCCAGTGAAGAGAACATGACTTGTACAGGACTAAGGTTATATTACACAGTAGCCAGTGAAGAGAACATGACTTGTACAGGACTAGGGTTATATTTCACAGTAGCCAGTGAAGAGAACACGACTTGTACAGGACTAGGGCTATATTTCACAGTAGCCAGTGAAGAGAACATGACTTGTACAGGACTAGGGTTATATTACACAGTAGCCAGTGAAGACAACACAACTTGTACAGGACTAGGGCTATATTACACAGTAGCCAGTGAAGAGAACATGACTTGTACAGGACTAGGGTTATATTTCACAGTAGCCAGTGAAGAGAACACGACTTGTACAGGACTAGGGCTATATTTCACAGTAACCAGTGAAGAGAACATGACTTGTACAGGACTAGGGTTATATATCACAGTAGCCAGTGAAGAAAACATGACTTGTTTCACAACTAGGGTTACATTATACAGTAGTCAGTGAAGAGAACATGACTTGTACAGGACTAGGGCTATATATCACAGTAGCCAGTGAAGTGAACATGACTTGTACAGGACTAGGGTTGTGTAACATAGTAGCCAGTGAAGTGAACATGACTTGTACAGGACTAGGGTTGTATAACACAGTAGCCAGTGAAGAAAACATGACTTGTTTCACAACTAGGGTTACATTACACAGTAGTCAGTGAAGAGAACATGACTTGTACAGGACTAGGGTTATATATCACAGTAGCCAGTGAAGAGAACTTGATTTGTACACGATTAGGGTTATATATCACAGTAGCCAGTGAAGAGAATGGGATTTTTACTTGCTTGGGCAGATTGCTGTGTCACCACTTCTCTCGTGTGTGTAATATTCTAGCTAAAGAGGTGGTACAAGTTTTGTACAGGCTGGTATTAGCTCTGTGTTCATCTGTTTTGAACCTAAATAATATGAGTATTGACATAAGTGACATTGGATTGTAGAGTATTACACAGAACTCTAAAAAGAATTTGGTATCAAGACAATCCAGTTCATCTTGAGTGAAGCTCAGATTAATACTGTCTTAGCAGCCATAACTCTGATTATTGTGCACTGTATTTTAGAAAGTGTTGAAGAAAGATACAAAAATTTTCTTTAGGTGAGTAAAGGTGTTTATTCTTTGTTTCCACTTGTACATTTTTTCTATAAACAAATCTTTCCAAGCCTCCATATTGTGGACTTTTGATGATCTGTTGGCAACATCTTCAACAATTCCAAGTTATCATAAACAGTGTATAACTGTTGTATCAACAATTCCAAGGTGTCATAAACAGTGTATAGCTGTTGTATCAACAATTCCAAGGTGTCATAAACAGTGTATAGCTGTTGTATCAACAATTCCAAGTTATCATAAACAGTGTATAGCTGTTGTATCGACAATTCCAAGGTGTGACAAACAACAGTGTATAACTGTTGTATCAACAATTCCAAGGTGTCACAAACAACAGTGTATAACTGTTGTATCAACAATTCCAAGGTATCACAAACAACAGTGTATAACTGTTGTATCAGGTAACAATTTTGCATAAGAATGATCTGCCCATAATTCACAAGGAAAACATAACCAAGGTGGATCCTGACTGTCAAATTTAGTATTATATTCTGTACAGTGTTTCACTTCTGGGATTACATTGGAAGCAACATCCTTGATTTTGTTATTTTTAGTCAACATGGGATGGTTCATCCTGGAAAGATCCTAATTAGCTACTGTTTTCAGCTTTACATGCACTGGGTCAAATCTTTGTGTATAAACTTTAACTATTTCTACATGTTTTTTAGATTAATGTAAATAGACATTACTATCTAGTTTACTTGTAAATGTTTGTATTAGTTATAAATACCTTAAAAGGTTTTGTTTCAGGTAACTTCAAAATTTATATCTTTTATGTGCTCATCTCTTTCCTCAATACATACCAAGAGATAAGTTGTATTATTTTAGTTTACAAATAATGGTAATGTTTTTGAAAATAAGTGTTGAATATTGAATTAATAATTATCATCATAAGTAGTGAGTGTACATAAGAACTGAATGTGTTTAAACCTATTTATTAAGTTTTTAGTTTTGTTAAACATAAATAGAAAATAGTAAACCTTGTTTTTAGGTTCTGGGAGATTCATTTGTCGTTCACTAGCAACGTGTGAAATGACTGAAGAAAGATACAGAGAGATGATTGTGAAGCATAAGACGAGAGAACTGGACAGAAAAGTATGAAATTGAACAAAATCTTTCCATAAAGTTTTATCACATAGTTTGTACATAGTATTAAAACCTTGTATGAATAAATAAAGCTATAACAATTACCTGGTCACTAATGTTTATAGAAATTTTAAAAAATCTGGCTTAACCTTTATGTATTTGTTAAAATATACATATGATATTGACTGTTGCCTCTTAGAAGAAACACGTGAACAATGCACTGGTAACTGTACAAAGACAAGACAACACAGAATTCAGCCATTGCAGAATGTACTCTGTCAACTGGACACAAAATAGACTGGGGAAAACTAGAATCATCAATTTGGACAGGTTTTGGAAAACAAGGAGAGTAAAACACAGTAAAACCTTTATTAAAAAGAAACTTGGGCCCAGAAGTCAGAAACTGATGAATATCATTAGTTGAATTCATGCTCAATCCATCCAACAATCACTACAAGGAACAACCAATCAAAGCATGTCCATCTAAATCAGTATGGATACTATATAAAGCCTGTTGTACCTTCAACTAAAGATCACAAAACATCCTTCTTTAGGCTTAA
Organism: Tachypleus tridentatus; assembly: GCF_004210375.1. NCBI lineage: Eukaryota > Metazoa > Arthropoda > Merostomata > Xiphosura > Limulidae > Tachypleus > Tachypleus tridentatus. The sequence continues at coordinate 5,530,254 of NC_134837.1, forward strand.
GCCACATAACTAGATTGTATGTAGTCATCTATATATATTTATACAAGTGTTTTTCTAATAGGCAGTTGACATCCATTTCTCAACCAACTCAGTATGAGTGGTCTGCTTTAAGAATCAAAGTATACATATGGTGGATTTTGTAAATATGAACAGAAATAATATTGTGAATAGAATATTTAAGTTTTCAAATACTTGAATATATATATATACACACACACCACATCCTATTATTCATAACTTATTATAATTTGTTTTTTATGCAATTCAGTTTTATTTATACAGAATGTTCTAACATAGCCTATTATTCATCATTTACTATAATTTATTATGTAATTGAGTTTTATTTATATAGAATGTTCTAACATAGCCTATTATTCATCATTTACTATAATATATTATGTAATTGAGTTTTATTTATATAGAATGTTCTAACATAGCCTATTATTCATCATTTACTATAATATATTATGTAATTGTTTTATTTATATAGAATGTTCTAACATAGCCTATTATTCATCATTTACTATAATATATTATGTAATTGTGTTTTATTTATACAGAATGTTCTAACATAGCCTATTATTCATCATTTACTATAATTTATTATGTAATTGAGTTTTATTTATATAGATTGTTCTAACATAGCCTATTATTCATCATTTACTCTCCTTTGTTTGTGTAATTCATTTTTATTTATATAGAATGTTCTAGCATATCCTATTCTTTATCATTTACTATAATTTACTGTAATTCATTTTTAATTATATAGAATGCTCTAACATATCCTATTATTCATCATTTACTATAATTTATTATGTAATTCAGTTTTATGTATATAGAATGTTCTAACATATTCTATTCTTCATGTCTTACTATAATTTGTTTTTATCTAATTTAGTTTTATTTATATAGAATGTTCTAACATATTCTATTCTTCATGACTTACTATAATTTGTTTTTATCTAATTTAGTTTTATTTATATAGAATGTTATAACATATCCTTTTTTCATCATTTATTATAATTTGTTTATTATATAAATCAGTTTTATTTATATATCATACAATGTTATAACATATCATATTATTCGTTTAGTATAATTTGTTTATATAATTGTTTTATTCATATAGAATGTTCTAACATTCTTGTGAAGCATATTGAATGGTTTATATTGCTAGCATTAATATGTTTGTGTATGTGAAAGCATATCTATATAACTTGTAATTGTAAGGTTTGTTGTATCACAAACTAAGACAACCAAGCCTTGAAGCAAAATCCAGAGCAGTAAAATTAAAGTTTCTAATTACAGAATAGGATTATTTTTTTATTCTAATGTTAAGTGTTGATCTTTATTATTTTTTTATTGTAATGGTAAGTGTTGATCTTTATTATTTTTTTATTGTAATGGTAAGTGTTGATCTTTATTATTTTTTATTCTAATGGTAAGTGTTGATCTTTATTATTTTTTTATTCTAATGGGTGGTGTTGATCTTTATTATTTTTTTATTCTAATGGTAAGTGTTGATCTTTATTATTTTTTTATTCTAATGGTAAGTGTTGATCTTTTAATAGTTTTCAATATCCGTTTGTTTAGGATGTTGCTTTATTTCTTTACATCACTGTGATGGAAGTTAGATTTTTTCACATCTTTTAAAGGTTAGACATTACAAAAACTTAAGTGAGGTCAGTTATAATTAACATTTGTAAAACCAGATGTGTCTACTAGATTACAAATAATAGTTGGTAAATGTGAACAAGTTGATTAATATTAATAAATACAATTGAACATGAACAGACATAAAGAAGTAATGAAATTTTTGAAACCTACTGCAGTGGAATTAGCTCATGTGTTAATGAATTTAGTTTTGAAGTAAAACATAGCTTTTGTGGTTTTTATATTTGTAGAAATGTTATTGAAAGACTAGAACACCTCATCATGTCCTATTGTAATAATTTGTTTTTATTTCATTATAAAATCATGGTAGTGGATGCTTAGATGGACCACTGTTTCTATCTTGATGATGCTATATTTCATGCATATTGTAAGAACTTTTACAAGTAGTAACCTGTATAAAGTATAGATCAGGGGTTCCCAACCGATGGGTTGTGACCCCTTGGGGGGTCGCGCAGCCTTGGCAGGGGAGTCGCGTAGCCTTGTTAGAAGTAGCTTGGGATAAGATTAATTTTATTTCATCAATTACATTTTCAAGTCGTGAGTGCCAAAAGGTTGGGAACCCCTGGTATAGATGGTACCACCCTCTATGTTAGTGGAGAAATATTAGTATGAAATTTTATCAAAGAGAAAAATGTAAATGAGTACTTAAAGTAAGTTAAACTAATTAATTAATTTGTAAAATGATAACAAGGTATTTTAAGTTAAACATTACACAGTTTTCTGTATTACTGTTGTTGTATAAACATATATTTTGTTTTATCTAGAAACATCCAGAGTTAGATGTTAGTAACATCAGTTTGGAAGGATTGATAGCAAGAACAAACATCACTCGTCGTCCAATGTCTAAACCACGTAAGCTTCACTTTGTGATGGCACGGCAGCTACAATTCAGTTTTAAAAAACAAATTATATCTAAATGTAGTTTAGCTTCTAGAACTTACAATTAATTATATCTAAATGTAGTTTAGCTTCTAGAACTTACAATTAATTATATCTAAATGTAGTTTAGCTTCTAGAACTTACAATTAATTATATCTAAATGTAGTTTAGCTTTTAGAATGTGTAATTAATTATGTCTAAATGTAGTTTAGCTTCTAGAACTTATAATTAATTATGTCTAAATGTAGTTTTGCTTTTAGAATGTGTAATTAATTATGTCTAAATGTAGGTTAGCTTTTAGAATGTGTAATTAATTATATCTAAATGTAGTTTAGCTTTTAGAATGTGTAATTAATTATATCTAAATGTAGTTTAGCTTTTAGAATGTGTAATTAATTATGTCTAAATGTGGTTTAGCTTCTAGAATGTGTAATTAATTATGTCTAAATGTAGTTTAGCTTTTAGAATGTGTAATTAATTATGTCTAAATGTAGTTTAGCTTCTAGAACTTATAATTAATTATGTCTAAATGTAGTTTAGCTTCTAGAACTTATAATTAATTATATCTAAATGTAGTTTAGCTTCTAGAACTTACAATTAATTATATCTAAATGTAGTTTAGCTTCTAGAATGTGTAATTAATTATGTCTAAATGTAGTTTAGCTTCTAGAACTTATAATTAATTATGTCTAAATGTAGTTTTGCTTTTAGAATGTGTAATTAATTATGTCTAAATGTAGTTTAGCTTTTAGAATGTGTAATTAATTATGTCTAAATGTAGTTTAGCTTTTAGAATGTGTAAGTAATTATGTCTAAATGTAGTTTAGCTTTTAGAATGTGTAATTAATTATGTCTAAATGTAGTTTAGCTTCTAGAATGTGTAATTAATTATGTCTAAATGTAGTTTAGCTTCTAGAACTTATCATTAATTATATCTAAATGTAGTTTAGCTTTTAGAATGTGTAATTAATTATGTCTAAATGTAGTTTAGCTTCTAGAACTTATAATTAATTATGTCTAAATGTAGTTTAGCTTCTAGAACTTATAATTAATTATATCTAAATGTAGTTTAGCTTCTAGAACTTACAATTAATTATATCTAAATGTAGTTTTGCTTCTAGAACTTATAATTAATTATATCTAAATGTAGTTTAGCTTCTAGAATGTGTAATTAATTATGTCTAAATGTAGTTTAGCTTCTAGAACTTATAATTAATTATCTCTAAATGTAGTTTTGCTTTTAGAATGTGTAATTAATTATGTCTAAATGTAGTTTAGCTTTTAGAATGTGTAATTAATTATGTCTAAATGTAGTTTAGCTTTTAGAATGTGTAATTAATTATGTCTAAATGCAGTTTAGCTTTTAGAATGTGTAATTAATTATGTCTAAATGTAGTTTAGCTTCTAGAATGTGTAATTAATTATATCTAAATGTAGTTTTGCTTCTAGAACTTATCATTAATTATATCTAAATGTAGTTTAGCTTTTAGAATGTGTAATTAATTATGTCTAAATGTAGTTTAGCTTCTAGAACTTATAATTAATTATGTCTAAATGTAGTTTAGCTTCTAGAACTTATAATTAATTATGTCTAAATGTAGTTTAGCTTCTAGAACTTATAATTAATTATATCTAAATGTAGTTTAGCTTCTAGAATTCATAATTAATTATATCTAAATGTAGTTTAGCTTCTAGAATTTATAATTAATTATATCTAAATGTAGTTTAGCTTCTAGAATTTATAATTAATTATATCTAAATGTAGTTTAGCTTCTAGAGTTAATAATAAATTAAATATAACTGTGATGGTATTAAGTTATTCACTTAGCATTTTGACTAAATGACTTAACCAGTAAAAGGAAAAAGAGAAACATATTTTATTAAATGCTGTGGATATTTACTGTATCAAAATGTGTTTTTATTACAAGCTTTCATCTTGCCAGAACTTTTATTGGTCAGCTGGTTTAATTGTCCAATAAAGTCTTCAATAAGAAGGCCACAAACTCACAATAAAACACTATTTTAACATAGTAATTTATTTATTCAGATATAAATACATCTAGTATGATTCTTGAACAAAAGAACATATTGTACAGCACACAACATAAAACCCAAGGAGCAGTTATTTTATCCTCTGAATTACTCATTACAAGAATGTAATATTTCAAGGATTTATTTACTTGTATCAAATAGTTAAACGTCTTAATAACAGTAGATTATCTCTGGTAAGCAGGGGTTTTACCCTAGTTTGTTGTAGTGTGAAATAACAAGATGGAACAGATTTAGTAAAGAGTGTATGTAATCTTTCCTACAGAAGTTGTAACAATTGTGCTGACAGAATATTTGGTGATTAGTCTGACAGCTTTTACTTACTTGGAATTTTTCACTGTAGGACAAAACCATACTTACTTGGGATTGTTCATTGTAGGACAAAACCATACTTACTTGGGATTGTTCATTGTAGGACAAAACCATACTTACTTGGGATTGTTCATTGTAGGACAAAACCATACTTACTTCGGATTGTTCACTGTAGGACAAAACCATACTTACTTGGGATTATTCACTGTAGAACTAAACCATACTTACTTCGGATTGTTCACTGTAGGACTAAACCATACTTAGTTGGGATTGTTCACTGTAGGACAAAACCATACTAACTTGGGATTGTTCACTGTAGGACAAAACCATACTAACTTGGGATTGTTCACTGTAGGACTAAACCATACTTACTTGGGATTGTTCACTGTAGGACAAAACCATACTAACTTGGGATTGTTCACTGTATGACTAAACCATACTTACTTGGGATTGTTCACTGTAGGACTAAACCATACTAACTTGGGATTGTTCACTGTAGGACAAAACCATTAGAAATTTCTTTGTACCCCAAATTGTTTACAAATTATGGCTAACAGAGAAAGAATTTGAATATATTGCTAACATGAAGAGTGACCACACAAATGAAATCATCCCAGCTAACCTTAAAATATCCATAATTACTCTATAATAGCCATAAAAGACAATCTTTTAATGTGTTAGAAATACAGTTTTTGCTCTTTCTTTAAAATCTAAAATTCAGGTCACTAGTTTTAACTGTCATACACATAGTCTCAAGCAAACATTCATTATGAGTTTTCATAGTTACAAAGTAACACAAGATACCTTCAGTTGTTAGACAGAAAGTGGAAAAGAATTATTTGGTTAAATCTTACTAAGTTATAACACCATCACAAGAGACATTTTGTTGGATGTAGCCTATTTCTATTACTTTCAACCTGTAATTTGTCAAATTTAGCCTTTATTTTAAGGACTAGAAGCATGAGTCCCTGCTGGACCCCTTGCAAGTAGATGTCAGACAATAGGAGCAAGTTGGCTTCACATAAGATTCTAGCTCTAACATGTTTGAAATATATACGATCTAATATTCAGTTAGTGACTGCAGCCACAACTGTTTCCCGTGTCACAGTAGGGATTGCTAGACAACCACTGACATAACCGTAGAGAACCTGAGGCATCAACCACCTTGTTTTCATACAGGAATGTATGTGATGAGAATAGGAAAAGATATTGATCAGTGATGTCACTCACTTGTAGAGAAAAGATGTGTAAAATGGCTCGTTTGAATTGAGAAATTTTTTTATATAGAGGAGCAAACAATGTTTCGACCTTCTTTGGTTATCATCAGGTTCACAAAGAAAGGAAAAGGTAACTGACCGGAAGCTGACCACATGATTGAAAGGGGTTGTGTAACTGAGTGTCAGAATGTAGAGGGTGTGCTTAGATGTTTGAATATATAATTTTATGTTATTTATTTTATTATTATTATTTATTATATTATTTTTAATATAGGTATAAAGGCGTTCCTTTATATTGGTTTATTTTTGGTTTAAGTTGTTGTATAAGTAAGGCTTCTTTAATTTTGCATTTGTTTATGTTTGTTTCTTTATTTAGTATTTGGGTGTTTTCTATGGTTATGTTGTGTTTATTTGACTTGCAGTGTTTGAAAACGTGTGAAGGTGACTTTTTATATTCTTTGAATCTGGTTTCCATTTTTCTACTTGTTTCTCCAACATAGAAGTCGTTGCAGTTATCACATTGTATTTTACAAATAATGTTGGTGTGGTGTTTGTCAGTGTAGTTTCTACATAGTATAGACCTCAGTTTTGTGCCTGGTTTTTGAATAAATTTGGTATTAAGTGGAATGTTATATTTTGTTACTAGTTTTTGCCAAATGTTGGTTATTTATCTACTGATGTCGGGAATATATGGTATGCAACAGTATATGGTTTCGTGATTTTTTGATTCATGGAGGAAACTTATTGATGTTGGTGAAGTATTGTTTTATTTTGTTTAATTCATCATTAATTTTATCTGGTGAGCATAGTTTTATGGCTGTGTTTATTTGATTTCTTAATATGTTGTGTTTTTGTTTTGTTTCATGTGCTGAGTCCCAAGAAATGTATAGTATGTATGATTTTTCGGTGGATTTCTGTTTTAAATTGTGTATCGGTTCTTGTAATTTTGAGGTTAAGAAATGATATTTGATTGCTTTCTTCTTGTTCACATGTGAAGTTGATGTTGGGATGTATATTGTTAATGTGATTGAGAAATTAAGTGTGTTCTATAGATGTGAATCCTGCAACTGTGACATCTACATGTCTGTACCAGTATAGTGGTGGATGTAATGCTGTGTTTCAACTTGTGTCATAAAACTATTGGCTATAACTGGTGATACTGGGTTGCTCATGCTTAGGCCATTTGTTTGTATGTAGTTGTGGTTGTTGAACATGAAGTTTGTCTTTATCTTGGTGAATTCTATGAGGGTTGCTAATTGGTTGCTGAATGTCTATAGATGGGCTAGGGTTTTGGATATAGAGTTTCAAGGTGCTCTTGCAGTCTTCAGCAGTTGGAACTTCTGTAAAGAGGGATATAACATCAAAACTGGCCATTAAGACTTTATGATTAGGTTGATTAGATTAGACTTGAAATTAAGTCTTTGATGAATGGGCTGGCTGATGTTACATATTTGGAGAATGCCCATACCATGTATTTAAGATTACCAAGATTGTAATTAAATGATTCATATGTGGACATTATTGGTCGTAATGGACAATCTGGTTTATGAGGTTTGCGGATGCTATATGTTTGTGGTGTGCGTGAGTCGGTTTTGCGTAGGTAGGAATAAAGTGTTTGTGAAATTGTGTTGGCTTTTTTCATTTTTAGTAGTATTTTGTTTAGTTGCGTTTCGTGTGTCTTAGATTTGTGTGTATTGGTTTAAATTTGTTAGTGTCTGATAGTATGTTCTTCATTTTTTGGATGTATTCATTTGTGTTCATTGTAATTATAAAGTTTCCTTTATCTAGTTTTTGTATGATTGTTTTTTAGCTTTCTTTTTTGTGAAATTATGTTGATGGTTTTGTGAGAAAAGTCTTTGGAAAAATCCTATGAGATGTTTTTAGGTGTTTCTGGAAAATAGAAATTTTTAATTTTTCCTGTAAAGTTTGGTTGATGGATGTCAATAAAATTCTCTAAGTTGTTTTCTTTCTGTTGGTTGTTTTCTTGTTTTTGTTTTCTGTGGAAAGTATCACATGTCTCCTGGCGAGATCTTTTAAACATGTTTTGATTTCTAAGGTTGGAATGTACCTAGGTGCTATTGTGAAGTTGAGTCCTTTGTTAAATAGATGTATCTCGTCTGTGTTTAATTGTCGGTCGGATCTGTTAATTATGAGGTTAGTCAACGGTTTGTCGTGTTGGTGTCTTTTCTGTTGTTTGCATCTCAGTTTTTCTAGTTTTTTTGTTGTGGCAGATCTTTTTTGTCTCTGTTGTTCTTAGTATTGATTTGGTTTATGTTTTGTTGTATAAGTCCGTAAATCTCTGGTTTGATGCAGCATGCCAGTTGATAGTCTAGGATTATTTTTTGTTTTTGTAAGTCATGTAATTCTTTGTATTTTGTGTTCAACATGGCTTTAAGTAGTTTTTTTCTGTAAAATTTGGATAGTGTTTGTGTATTTATTAAAATATTTTGATAGTTTGTTTCATAACCATAGAAAACACTTAAATACTAAATAAAGAAACAAACATAAACAAATGCAAAATAAAAGAAGCCTTAATTATACAACAACTCAAGCCCAAAATAAGCCAATACAAAGGAACACCTTTATACCTATATTAAAAATAATATAATAAATAATAATAATAAAATAAAAAATATAAAATTATATATTCAAACATCTAACACCGCCCTCTACATTCTGACACTCAGTTACACAACCCCTTTCAAACATGTGGTCAGCTTACAGTCAGTTACTTTTTCCTTTCTTTGTGAACCTGATGACGACCGGAGAAGGTCGAAAGTTGTTTGCTCCTCTATGTAAAAAATTTTCTCAACCCAAACAAGCCATTTTTACAAATATATAGGAATAGATATTGAACTTACTAAACACTATGTTGGTGTAAAGATATGGTGTACATAGGAATACATATTGTTAAACCCACCAATCTCTATTGTGTAAGCAGGAATACATGTTGTTAAACCTACCAACCTCTATGGTGTAAGCAGGAATACATATTGTTAAACATACCAACTTCTATTGTGTAAGCAGGAATACATATTGTTGAACTTACTAACCTCTATGGTGTAAGCAGGAATACATATTGTTAAACCTACCAACCTCTATTGTGTAAGCAGGAATACATATTGTTAAACCTACCAACCTCTATTGTGTATGCAGGAATACATATTGTTAAACCTACCAACCTCTATGGTGTAAGCAGGAATACATATTGTTAAACCTACCAACCTCTATTGTGAATGCAGGAATACATATTGTTAAACCTACCAACCTCTATGGTATAAGCAGGAATACATATTGTTAAACCTACCAACCTCTATTGTGTAAGCAGGAATACATATTGCTGAACCCACCAACCTCTATTGTGTAAGCAGGAATACATATTGCTGAACCCACCAACCTCTATTGTGTAAGCAGGAATACATATTGTTGAACCCACCAACCTCTATTGTGTAAGCAGGAATACATATTGTTGAACTTGCCAACCTCTATCCTCTAGACTGATATCACTGATGTTACATGAGGTTGGGGGCACAGCATTTGATACAGCTATTTGTACTACCACATTACAGGACCTTTGTCTTAAACTTCTGCCTGTGGGTAGTAATGCACACCTCCAATACATTCTTTGAAGAAGAAAAAATTGACCAAAAGGAAGTAGCCATTGGACGAAAATCCCATTAAGGGGTGTTTTTAGGTCACTCAAGTCTTTCTGTTGAGTGAAACCTTGAACTAATGTCCTGAAGACATCACTTTGAGAATAACAGTGAAGGTTATAACTCAGTATTTTGTCAACACTGAGTTTAAGCATGTAACATTGGTACCAAGCATCCTGTAACATTGGTACCAAGCATACTGTAACATTGGTACCAAGCATCCTGTATTCTTTCTGGTAACTGTACTTCATATTGAAGTGAAACACCATGAACTTTGTAAAGATTTAAAAGCTACATCTACTGCTTTTGGCTGAATCACAATTGTTTGCATTTTAGATCACATGATTTCTAAAACAGATTATTTCAATCATGCTAAATAATGTTTTTTCACAACCATTACAGATTATTTTGCACAGGGTATTAATTTCTATATCTGTAATTTCTAAACGTCAGTGTGACTTTTAGGACTATATTATTTTGTTCAGTGGAAGCATAAATTTGACCTGAAAATGTATGATAGTTTATCTTATAACCATGAACCTTCAAATTTATACACATGTAAGTGTAACTGAAGCTAAAAGTGATATAAACAAGACATAAGCACTTAGTTTCACCTTCATGATTAATGTTTTGGTGCAATTTTAAATAATTTACTGTCCAAGAATATGCTTAACCAGACATGTTTTCAAAACTTATAAAAATTATTACTCATGAACTGTGTGAAAATACAGTAAAATGAATGGCTAAAAAAATGTTTCCAAAATTCCAGTTGAACAACATGTTAAAAAACGAAGCAAGAATACTGAAGCATTAGAAAAGAAATCCAAGACACCTCGTTCTACCACCAGTGAACCTCAGGCTTTAGATGGTGCTTCTGGGAATAGCCAAGAGCCAATACCACAACCACCAGTTGTTACAGAGGCAAGTAACATTAAAGTGGAGAATAAAACTGCACCTGAGCAACCTGAGGATGATGAAGATATGGATGTAGATATTGGAAGTGATGGAGAGGCACCATTTGTTTTTCCTGCAAGGTAATAAGTATTTGGGTATTCATTTGGTTAAATATTAGCTTGAATTAAATGATCTATTATGCCACATCCCATAAACACTACTCCCTGGGGTGTGTTGTTAGTTTTCCTTGACACTTGAGGAACAAAAATTACCACATTCAGTAAACTTGGAAGAAAATAATTACTGGATGCAGAAATGTGGATGAATTTTTAAGGAAAGCTAACTTTGAGTGTCTGGTCTCTTTATTTTTAAATATCATAATCTTTAGTATCAGAATTTCCACTGATTACCATGTTGACCATGACTTATTTTTAATTTGTAATCTTTGTTTAAATAATCAAGAAGCCAACTTTTGCTATCCATGATTGAAATTATTTTTATTGTAATATAAGAAGAGATATTTGTAACAGAAGAATTCTGTGGAGGTTCAAGTGTTTAGATGAACATCTTTGTTATGAAGAAATATTAACTTTTAAAGGGTAAAATAATTAAGATTTCTGTGAAACATTGAAGTGAAATTATTTCTTTGTTGATCTGTTTATTTTGATAGTTTTAACATTTGACTCACATATTTACTTTGAAATTAATTGTATATTATAAAGTATGAAACTCACTGATATTTGTCTCTCCATCTTTCCATTAAAACAGTTTATAGCTAGTGGGTCACAGATGTGGACAATCATTCTATATTTTAAAATTGTTTCTATATAAAAGTAAAAATGTCAATAAAATATGTGTAATGTGGATATAGAATGTTCTGTTCAGTGAATATCACAGTGACATTCTGGAAAAGCAGGTTATCACTGTGATATTTCTGGGGATCTTTTATCCAGTTTCATTGGAAAAGTGCACAGTTACCTAAATAAGTTTCCAATAATTTTGTGAATATTTGTGATTATACTGTGTACTTAATCTAGTAATTGTGTGTGGTTAGTTGTTATAGTGTATATTAGTAAAAACACATTCTGACTTCTGTATAGCTTGAATTAGAAACATACATGCAATAAAGAAAGTTTTCATTTTGTGATACTTGGTCACTATTATTTTAGATTCAAGTAGCCAATATAACCTGTTGTTGCTGTTTTCAGAGCATCTACCCCTGAGCAAGAAGGAAACTTACCAGTTTCTTTCTTTTCACTCTTGAGAGATTTATTTCTTTCAACGCCAGAGATGAAGATGTCAGCTGTGAAGGTTAGTACATAAACTATTTTCAACATTACAGAAAGGTAATATGATAATACATTTCACATAAGTTTACTTTGACAATCTTCACTCATCAAGAAGAATCATAGTTTTAATGTTTCCCTGTCTCTAGCTCACTTTGACAATCTTCACTCATCAAGAAGAATCATAGTTTTAATGTTTCTAGCTCACCTTGACCATCTCCACTCATCAAGTGCAGTCATAGTTTTAATGTTTCCCTGTCTCTAGCTCACTTTGACCATCTCCACTCATCAAGTGGAATCATAGTTTTAATGTTTCCCTGTCTCTAGCTCACCTTGACCATCTCCATTAATCAAGTGGAGTCATAGTTTTAATGTTTCCCTGTCTCTAGCTCACCTTGACCATCTCCACTCATCAAGTGGAGTCATAGTTTAATATTTCACTGTTAATAACTTTCCTTGACAATCTTCTGTTATTAATTGGGGTCATAGTTCAATGTTTCACTGTTAATAACTTTCCTTGACAATCTCCTCTCATTAATTGGCATCATAGTTCAATGTTTCACTGTTAATAGCTTTCCTTGACTATCTGCTCTCATTAATTGGCATCATAGTTCAATGTTTCACTGTTAATAGCTCTTATTGACAATTTCCTCATTAATTTTGGTCATAGTTTAATGCTTCACTGTTAATAGCTTTCCTCGACTATCTGCTCTCATTAATTGGGGTCATAGTTTAATGTTTCACTGTTAATAGCTTTGACTCATTAACATAAACATCACTGACTTTGTTCAGAAATCAGTGTTTGATAGGTTCAAATCTTTGACCAATAGTTAAACTTACTTCTGGATATTTTTGGTTTATATTATTAGATACGTAATACGAGTGCACATGCACCACGTCACTGCACGTTTTATAAGGTTAGCTAGACATCAGTGGAAAGTCAGTATAAGAAATATATAGTGTTATATTATAGACTTAAGCTGCTTAAACTAAACATTTGTATCTTTGTTATGATATTTAGTCATTCTAGCACAAGAAAAGAATAATTTGTTTTCTCATTTTTTTTATAATAGTTACAAGGTTGGTCAACTAACAGACTACACATAGTTAGGGTATAGAAAATAACAAAAGATGAAGTCTGACCAAAAACAAATATTTGAAATGTACTTAGGAGGTTTTAGAGATTATGCAAATAAAATTTGAGATTTTAAGGATGAAGAATGTTTGTGTTTTTTTAAATCATAACATGAAATAACTTTACACTCAAACTAGTAACAAAACAGACTTGGCATTTTCACAAAAGTATAATCTTTAATAAAAGTTTATCAAATTTTACAAAGATACATGTTATATTTTGTATCCTGTGGGGTAATGTTAGCTTCTAAAAGAAGTAAAATCTTTAATAAAAGTTTACCAAATTTTACAAAGGTACAAGTTATATTTTGTATCCTGTGGGGTAATGTTAGCTTCCAAAAGAAGTAAAATTTTTAACAAAAGTCTACCAAATTTTACAAAGATACAAGTTATCCTGTGGGGTAATGTTAGCTTCCAAAAGAAGTAAAATCTTTAATAAAAGTTTACCAAATTTTACAAAGATACAAGTTATATTTTATATCCTGTAGGGTAATGTTAGCTGCCATTTTTGTAGTTTGTGTATCCTGTGGGGTAATGTTGGCTTTCATTTTTGTAGCTTGAAGAGCGAGTAAGAATGTGGTTAGAAAGTCCTGTTGTTGTTGGCTGTGACTGGCTAGGAGGTCATGATAACTGGACAGAATTGGTTAGCTCAGCACTGAAGTTTTTAGCTGGAGATCTAATAGGTATGTTTTGCTGTTTAGTGTTTCTGATTTCATATATTATTGTGAAACAGTGTTCTCATAGAATAGCTATTATTCATATTGACACTTTTACTAATAATGTACAGAACAATGTTTTGACCAGAAGATGACCTAAGAAGGTTGAAATGCTGTTCTCTCCTTGTCAATAAAAGTGTTAATACCCATACCACCCATCCTGAGATACATTTGTTTTTCAAGTGGCTTTCTTGTCATCACAAATGTTCCCATAGTTCCTTAATACTGGAAATAGCTTATAGGTATATAACTTTACTTTGATGTTCCTAAGATTCATTTGAGTGGTATGAAGATAACAAAACCCAGAAAAATTCAAAGCTGTGGCAGTTACAAACATGTAATAAACAAATAAGAAGTGAATTTTAAATGTTCATGAGCCACATTTGAACCTGGTGATAATTGGTTCATTTCGTGTAAAATTAAATTAATGTTTAATTTTAAAATTTACACACAAAATGTAGTTTTTTATATTCTTAATGATGCATCTCGTAACTTTCTAATTTTTTGTACTTGTTTTAGAGGAATATTTGTTCTTTATTTTCACTGTATTTTATTATGATTTATATAAAATAATTTGGTAGGTTTTATTCCACTTTCTACAGTTGCAAATAAAAACACTGAAATGTAATGTTCTTGTTCTTGAATAAACTCTTGGTAAACGTTTTGTACCAGATCACATTTTCTGTTAAACTTGTAACTACCAAGGATACCATTAACCTTGGTCCCACTGTCCTTTGACTCATTAACATAAACATCACTGACTTTGATCAGAACTCAGTGTTTGATAGGTTCAAACCTTTGACCAATAGTTAACCTTACTTCTGGATATTTTTGTTTTCAAAGTACTATTTTGTGTTTTATTGATTTTTAAAATACTGTATTGACTTTCTTCCTGTTTAATGATATTGATTATGTTGATCACACATGCTACATAGTACCTTTCACATAATCATGTTGATAACACACTTGCTACATAGTACATTTCACATAATTGTTTATCACACATGCTACATAGTACCTTTCACATAATTGTTTATCACATAAGCTACATAGTACCTTTCACACAATTGTTTATCACATAAGCTACATAGTACCTTTCACATAATTGTTTATCACATAAGCTACATAGTACCTTTCACATAATTGTTTATCACATAAGCTACATAGTACCTTTCACATAATTGTTTATCACATATGCTACATAGTACCTTTCACATAATTGTTTATCACATATGCTACATAGTACCTTTCACATAATTGTTTATCACATATGCTACAATAGTACCTTTCACATAATTGTTTACTGCCAGTGCTACATAGTACCTTTCACATAATTATGTTGATATCACACTTGCTACATAGTACATTTTACAAAAGCATTATGTTATCACACATGATGCATAGTACCTTTCACATAATTATGTTTATCACTCTTGCTACATAGTACCTTTTATGTAAAGTTATGTTTATAACACTTGCTAAACGGTACTTTTTACATAATAATTGTTGATATCACTGGTGCTACATAGTATCTTTTACATAATAATTATATTTATCACACATGCTACATATAGTACCTTTTATGTAATAGTTATGTTTATCACACTTGCTAAACAGTACCTTTTACATAATAATAATTGTTGATATCACCAATGCTACATAGTACTTTTTTCATAATAATTTTTATTTATCACGCATGCTACATAGTACCTTTTACATAATTAAAGATGGTCTCGTACAATTACAAAGTAAAAGAAAACTTGGAAGATATTCTAAAGTGATGAAATGATTGTCAAAGATCAAATAATATATTGAACTACTTGATGTGGTCTTTTTTTATTATTACAGTAATAACAGACTAACAAAGCCTTCCAGTACCTCAGCAATAAATTTCTTGGTTTATTGTGTTAACATTTATCTGTTCGTGCTTGTCGTGGGTACAACATAGTCCCTAATCATGTAGGTTTACCCTTTCTTGGTTATTGTGTTAACATTTATCTGTTCATACTTGTCGTGGGTACAACATAGTCCCTAATCATGTAGGTTTACCCTTAATGACAAAAACATAAGAAAACTGGTGGTCATGTATGAAGTGTTTATAAGAAAACTGGTGGTCATGTATGAAGTGTTTATAAGAAAACTGGTGGTCGTGTATGAAGTGTTTATAAGAAAACTGGTGGTCGTGTATGAAGTGTTTATAAGAAAACTGGTGGTCGCGTATGAAGTGTTTATAAGAAAACTGGTGGTCGCGTATGAAGTGTTTATAAGAAAACTGGTGGTCGCAGATGAAGTGTTTATAAGAAAACTGGTGGTCGCGTATGAAGTGTTTATAAGAAAACTGGTGGTCGCGTATGAAGTGTTTATAAGAAAACTGGTGGTCGCGTATGAAGTGTTTATAAGAAAACTGGTGGTCGCGTATGAAGTGTTTATAAGAAAACTGGTGGTCGCGTATGAAGTGTTTATAAGAAAACTGGTGGTCGCGTATGAAGTGTTTATAAGAAAACTGGTGGTCGCGTATGAAGTGTTTATAAGAAAACTGGTGGTCGCGTATGAAGTGTTTATAAGAAAACTGGTGGTCGTGTATGAAGTGTTTAATTCATTTTCTTATAACAAAATTCTAGACAGATATTAAGTGATCCTTCAAAATTCATGGAATTCTTAACTCTAAATGTAGAAACCACAATAAAAGTATAAAATCAAAACTGAAGATAACTTTATTTCTGTTATAATTATTGTATATTATTTTTCAGGATTTTTCATTAAATTATATGTGCATAACATTGGTCATATTGTGTGTTTAATAACTATCTTAAATATTGATATTTTAAGGAACAGTGTATAAAGTACTCTAAAATTGTCTGTAAATATTGTATAAAGTACTCTAAAATTGTCTGTAAATATTGCATAAAAGTACTCTAAAATTGTCTGTAAATATTGTATAAAGTACTCTCAAATTATCTGTAAATATTGTATAAAAGTACTCTAAAATTGTCTGTAAATATTGTATAAAGTACTCTAAAATTATCTGTAAATATTGTATAAAGTACTCTAAAATTGTCTGTAAATATTGTATAAAGTACTCTAAAATTATCTGTAAATATTGTATAAAGTACTCTAAAATTGTCTGTAAATATTGTATAAAGTACTCTAAAATTATCTGTAAATATTGTATAAAGTACTCTAAAATTGTCTGTAAATATTGATTTATTTAATAGCCATTCTGCCCGAGAACTTTGTTCCTTACTTGGACTACAAAGAAAAACAGCAGCAGTGGCAGTGGATCGGAGCAGGACGAGACTCCGACAAACAGTTGTGTGCTTTGTGCCAGCAATGGCAAGAAAACCTCGGGGATGTGTCCACAGAGGCATTAGAGTCGGCACAAGGTTCTCCCCCCCCTCCAAGAGTGTGAGTATCACAACATAGTGTATCTGTTACTTGTCACTAGTACAAACTGAGGTTAGATAGGGTAGGACATATCACAACTTAGTATGACTGTCATTTGTCTCTAGTACAAACTGAGGTTAGATAGGGTAGGACATATCACAACATAGTATGACTGTTACTAGAAGAGTCATAAGTTTTGTTTCTACATAATTTTATAACTTGTTCTATAAGACCTCTTTACTCTTGAAGTGGCTTATTATGAGTAACAGTCTTCACTTTATTTTTTGTAGTAGAAGAGAAAATAGTTTTTGTGAACTGTGTAGATAATGGTATGATACCTAGACAGTAGTGTATATGTATCGAAGTTTTAACGTGTAGTAGTACTATAGATAGCATGATAAATATATAGTTTTCTAAAATAGCCACTAGTTTTCTTAAAGTAGTGGTTGAAGTAAGAGTAGAATTGTGCTATTACATGAACTTACTTGTTTTGTATCGGTCATTCTTTGGACAATGAATAGAATATAATAGTTTTAATTTAAAAACTATTGAAATTAAATTCAGAAATTGTTTTAAGAATAAGAGTTCTGTATTTCTGTATAGTCCCACAGATTGGTCAGTTCGGCCATCAAATGAAGAAGAAAAGAAAAGCTACAGAGAACAGGTAAACTTGACTCACTAGAATTTAGAGTTTGAAAATTACTGAAAACTTAATCTATAGTCTGAGTTTTAGAAATAAGAATGAAAAAGTATGTAAGGAAATAGAAATTATGGAATACTAGTGTATTAAAACATATCTTTAAAAATAATTTCACATCTTTTGGTACATAATCAGCTGTGTTAACGTCAAATTATTTTTTAAACTCTATTTTTCAAGATCTTAGACTTTCATGGAGAGGAAGTCCTACAATAAAATCTAACTATTCAGTACTGGGTGAGGTATTTGTTTTATATTTGGTGTACTATGTATTTTCTCCCTAATACACATACACACATTTGTCCGTTTTCCATCTACTTTAAGCCTGTGGACGATATTTAACCATTTAACGTACTCTTGCAATCAGTTGATTACGAGGCTTGAAATTCACATTTCAAGTTTAGTTATACATTTCATTATTCTCATTAAAACAATATATAAACCAATTTATCTAAGAATATCACCTGTTGCAAATCTAGCACACAAAGTAAGGCTAAACCCAATATTCTTCATGGAAGTTTATTAACAAAACAACATTTTTGAACCAAGTTTTGTAATGATGGGTGTGTTTTACATACATGCTCAATGATTTCACTCGGTCTTTGTGGTTAGCTCTTTGCATTGAGGGTTCTTATAATGAAGAACATAAAATGTAACTAAGATGTGAACTCCATCAATAGTGAGCAATATAAAAACAGTGAGTAACTTGACAATTAATGTATGAATAAAATCATTTTTTTATTTGATATAAGAAACAAAATGGTGATGTTTCTTGTAGTTTAGGTAATAGACATTGAACACACAGGTGGAAACAAAATGGTGATGTTTCTTGTAGTTTAGGTAATAGACATTGAACACACACATAGAAACAAAATGGTGATGTTTCTTGTAGTTTAGGTGATACACATTGAACACACACATAGAAACAAAATGGTGATGTTTCTTGTAGATTAGGTAATACACATTGAACACACAGGTGGAAACAAAATGGTGATGTTTCTTGTAGTTTAGGTAATACACATTGAACACACAGGTGGAAACAAAATGGTGATGTTTATTGTAGATTAGGTAATACACTTTGAACACACAGGTGGAAACAAAATGGTGATGTTTCTTGTAGTTTAGGTAATAAACATTGAACACACAGGTGGAAACAAAATGGTGATGTTTCTTGTAGTTTAGGTAATGGACATTGAACACTCAGGTGGAAACAAAATGGTGATGTTTCTTGTAGTGTAGGTAATACACATTAAATATACAGGTGCAAACAAAATGGTGATGTTTCTTGTAGATTAGGTAATACACATTGAACACACAGGTGGAAACAAAATGGTGATGTTTCTTGTAGTTTAGGTAATACACATTAAATATACAGGTGGAAACAAAATGGTGATGTTTCTTGTAGTTTAGGTAATAAACATTGAACACAAAGGTGAAAACAAAATGGTGATGTTTCTTGTAGATTAGGTAATACACATTGAACACACAGGTGGAAACAAAATGGTGATGTGTCTTGTAGTTTAGGTAATACACATTGAACACACAGGTGGAAACAAAATGGTGATGTTTCTTGTAGTTTAGGTAATACACATTGAACACTCAGGTGGAAACAAAATGGTGATGTTTCTTGTAGTTTAGGTAATACACATTGAACACACAGGTGGAAACAAAATGGTGATGTTTCTTGTAGTTTAGGTAATACACTTTGAACACACAGTGGAAACAAAATGGTGATGTTTCTTGTAGTTTAGGTAATGGACATTGAACACTCAGGTGGAAACAAAATGGTGATGTTTCTTGTAGTTTAGGTAATACACATTGAACACACAGGTGGAAACAAAATGGTGATGTTTCTTGTAGTTTAGGTAATACACATTGAACACACAGGTGGAAACAAAATGGTGATGTTTCTTGTAGTTTAGGTAATAAACATTGAACACAAAGGTGGAAACAAAATGGTGATGTTTCTTGTAGTTTAGGTAATAGACATTGAACACACAGGTGGAAACAAAATGGTGATGTTTCTTGTAGTTTAGGTAATAGACATTGAACACACAGGTGGAAACAAAATGGTGATGTTTCTTGTAGTTTAGGTAATAGACATTGAACACACAGGTGAAAACAAAATGGTGATGTTTCTTGTAGTTTAGGTAATACACATTGAACACATAGGTGGAAACAAAATGGTTATGTTTCTTGTAGTTTATGTAATAGACATTGAACACACAGATGGAAACAAAATGGTGATGTTTCTTGTAGTTTAGGTAATACACATTGAACACACAGGTGGAAACAAAATGGTGATGTTTCTTGTAGTTTAGGTAATACACATTGAACACACAGGTGGAAACAAAATGGTGATGTTTCTTGTAGTTTAGGTAATAGACATTGAACACACAGGTGGAAACAAAATGGTGATGTTTCTTGTAGTTTAGGTAATAGACATTGAACACACAGGTGGAAACAAAATGGTGATGTTTCTTGTAGTTTAGGTAATACACATTGAACACACAGGTGGAAACAAAATGGTGATGTTTCTTGTAGTTTAGGTAATAAACATTGAACACAAAGGTGAAAACAAAATGGTGATGTTTCTTGTAGATTAGGTAATACACATTGAACACACAGGTGGAAACAAAATGGTGATGTTTCTTGTAGTTTAGGTAATACACATTGAACACACAGGTGGAAACAAAATGGTGATGTTTCTTGTAGATTAGGTAAGAGACATTGAACACTCAGGTGGAAACAAAATGGTGATGTTTCTTGTAGTTTAGGTAATAGACATTGAACACTCAGGTGGAAACAAAATGGTGATGTTTCTTGTAGTTTAGGTAATACACATTGAACACACAGGTGGAAACAAAATGGTGATGTTTCTTGTAGATTAGGTAAGAGACATTGAACACTCAGGTGGAAACAAAATGGTGATGTTTCTTGTAGTTTAGGTAATAGACAATGAACACAAAGGTGAAAACAAAATGGTGATGTTTCTTGTAGTTAAGGTGATACACATTGAACACATAGGTGGAAACAAAATGGTGATGTTTCTTGTAGTTTAGGTAATAGACAATGAACACACAGGTGGAAACAAAATGGTGATGTTTCTTGTAGTTTAGGTAATACACATTGAACACACAGGTGGAAACAAAATGGTGATGTTTTTTGTAGTTTAGGTAATGGACATTGAACACTCAGGTGGAAACAAAATGGTGATGTTTTTTGTAGTTTAGGTAATACACATTGAACACACAGGTGGAAACAAAATGGTGATGTTTCTTGTAGTTTAGGTAATACACGTTGAACACACAGGTGGAAACAAAATGGTGATGTTTCTTGTAGTTTAGGTAATGGACATTGAACACTCAGGTGGAAACAAAATGGTGATGTTTCTTGTAGATTAGGTAACACACATTGAACACAAAGGTGAAAACAAAATGGTGATGTTTCTTGTAGTTTAGGTAATAGACATTGAACACTCAGGTGGAAATGAAATATTAGAGAAAAATTATAATTCTGTTGTATTTTGATATTTGCTTCAGGAATGCATTAGATACCAAAATCCACATAAAGCATATACTTTCCGTGTCCATGGATATGAGGCTGTTGTTGGACCAGTGAAAGGAGTTTACAGGAAGGAAACGGGTGTAAATAAAGCCAGAGAACATTCTCTCTTGGTGTCAGACCGACCACCTTTTGTAACAATTCTTTCTCTGGGTGAGATTTTTGTAACAGTTTGATAGCTGTAATTAATCACTGCAAGCCTAAAAGATCTGCAATTTCTTGTGGAAAGCTTGCATAGTGTATAAACTTGAAATATCCAAAAACAGTGTGAACCAACAATTGTTTTGTTACTAAAGACACATTGTAACAGTAATGTGATAATTTAGGCTGTTCATATAAATTATTTGTTGATTTCACTAAGTATGTAATGCTCATGTGTCATGTTTTTAATTATTATTGAAAAGACCTCCATGATATTTTTAACCTGTAAGTTAGCTACACGAGTATCCATAAGCTGTATGATATTTCTTTGTGAATGCTGTTTTCAAAATTGACAATGGTATGAATATATTATTTGTTATTAATAACTGTGTGTATATATTAGAAACTTAACCTACAAGAACATTGTCTGTAAAATACGCTATCTGAAGTGTTTCAGAACAGTTACTTACCATCAAGTTATGACTTTTTTTTATGTTTTAATAGTTTACTGTTCAAACTAGTTAAACTTGTAGACAATACTGGAAGATTTAAAAGTCTTTAGTCCTCCTTCCAGTTGGAATAGAACAAATGTTTTCAAATAAGCTGCACGATATAGTGTACATTTTTAGTTTTTGAATTGCAACTACAGATGTCTTTAAAGTATATGACCTTAGCAGAAAAGTAGAAGTAGCCATACTAGAGAAGATTGATCATTTACTTCAGCAGTAATCAACGATTATGTGAAGTTAAAGCTTGTTGTTTCTGTGATGGACAAGTTACATGATTTATTTTTAATGTGTATGGATGTTGTAACTTGTGTAGTCCGGGATGCTGCAGCAAGGCTTCCTAACGGAGAAGGAACAAGAGCAGACATAAGTGAACTGTTGAAGGATTCTCAGTACCTTGCTCCTGGAAGTGACCAACAGGTGCTTGTCTTTACTGTTAAACTTTTCATAACACTTCTCTTTCGATCATTTGAAATACTGAAAATTTCTTTACGTCATGTTTAACCATGTTTATATTTTATACTATTCGTACACATCAGTACCATTCTACATTAAATGAAGACGTGAATCACACAGGAACAGAATAATATCTTACAACCATATTCTTAATTATGTCAGTATTGTATTTGTGACTAGAATAATCTCTTAACACCTTAATCTTACTTATATAAGTATTTCTGGATAGAATGGCCCCTTAGAACAATATTACAATTAAAATGTTTCATTATAGAAAACACAGTGTAGTTTTTGTGTAAGTACTAGCTACCATGAAAATGTAGTTTTCTTATAGAAAACTTTGTATAGTTTTTGTGTAAGTACTAGCTACCATTAAAATGTAGGTTTCTTATAGAAAACTTTGTATAGTTTTTGTGTAAGTACTAGCTACCATTAAAATGTAGTTTTCTTATAAAAACTTTGTATAGTTTTTGTGTAAGTACTAGCTACCATTAAAATGTAGTTTTCTTATAGAAAACTTTGTATAGTTTTTGTGTAAGTACTAGCTACCATTAAAATGTAGTCTTATAGAAAACTTTGTATAGTTTGTGTGTAAATACTAGCTACCATTAAAATGTAGTCTTCTTATAGAAAACTTTGTATAGTTTGTGTGTAAGTACTAACTACCATTAAAATGTAGTCTTATCAAAAACTTTGTATAGTTTTTGTGTAAGTACTAGCTACCATTAAAATGTAGTCTTCTTATAGAAAACTTTGTATAGTTTTTGTGTAAGTACTAGCTACCATTAAAATGTAGTCTTCTTATAGAAAACTTTGTATAGTTTGTGTGTAAGTACTAGCTACCATTAAAATGTAGTCTTCTTATAGAAAACTTTGTATAGTTTTTGTGTAAGTACTAGCTACCATTAAAATGTAGTCTTCTTATAGAAAACTTTGTATAGTTTTTGTGTAAGTACTAGCTACCATTAAAATGTAGTCTTCTTATAGAAAACTTTGTATAGTTTGTGTGTAAGTACTAGCTACCATTAAAATGTAGTCGTATAGAAAACTTTGTATAGTTTTTGTGTAAGTACTAGCTACCATTAAAATGTAGTCTTCTTATAGAAAACTTTGTATAGTTTTTGTGTAAGTACTAGCTACCATTAAAATGTAGTCTTATAGAAAACTTTGTATAGTTTTTGTGTAAGTACTAGCTACCATTAAAATGTAGTCTTATAGAAAACATTGTATAGTTTTTGTGTAAGTACTAGCTACCATTAAAATGTAGTCTTATAGAAAATTTTGTATAGTTTTTGTGTAAGTACTAGCTACCATGAAAATGTAGTCTTCTTATAGAAAACTTTGTATAGTTTTTGTGTAAGTACTAGCTACCATGAAAATGTAGTCTTATAGAAAACTTTGTATAGTTTTTGTGTAAGTACTAGCTACCATTAAAATGTAGTCTTCTTATAGAAAACTTTGTATAGTTTTTGTGTAAGTACTAGCTACCATTAAAATGTAGTCTTATAGAAAACTTTGTATAGTTTTTGTGTAAGTACTAGCTACCATGAAAATGTAGTTTTATAGAAAACTTTGTATAGTTTTTGTGTAAGTACTAACTACCGTTAAAATGTAGGTTTCTTATAGAAAACACTATACTTTTTGTGAGTGCTAACTACCTTTAAAATATCATTTCATTAGATCATTTATAATCAAGTTTCATAATGTATGTACCTAAACATAATGCAGTGTGGTTATGTTTTGTTGATATGTACAAGTTGTATTGTGTTCCTTGTAGATGTATGCTATGGTTAGTGGAGCACTGGACAGACTTCACTATGAGAAAGACCCTTGTGTGAAGTATGACGTAAATAGAAAACTGTGGATTTACCTTCATCGTAACCGAACAGAAGAGGAATTTGGTATGGTTACATCTACTGTGGTAATAAAATAATTGTTATGTGACAGTATATAACTTGTTACTGTTGAAACTTTAATAGATAAACAGTTGTCTACAGAGAGTTGGATGTAGTTGAAAAGAATTGCTCTTTGTTGATAGCCAATTTGTATTTTCTCATTCTGTTTTGTCTGTTAAAATGTTGTTCAGTTATTTTGCTTTTTTGACATCAGAGAAATATAAATTATATAAATATAAATTTTTCATCGTGTGGATGTTTTAATTCTCTCACACAAAGTTTGCCCATTTTAATTTCCAGTTTTCAAACTTTAGGACAACTTATGCTAGGTATTGAGTAGACTTGTTTATGGTAAACTTAAATGTATCGGCCAGCCTGGTTAGAATAATTTGTGGTTAAATCTATTTAACCAAAAGGAAGACACAGGAATAAATATGTCTACATGATGAGTACTGTATTATTTTGTGTGTACTACTGTATAGAACAGTTCTATAATCTATATGTCTGAACTTGTACCACTGTTTGTTCTCTGAATTACTTTACTGTAATGTTCTATAAAGGTGTTATGATTGAAGTTTACTGAAAATTCAATATAGGGAATGTTATCATAAATAGGTGCTTGTACTTGATAAATAGGTTTAACATGAACAGATTAACTCTGAAAATGGGTAAGCTGTTATTATCATAATTAGGTGCTTATAGTTAAGTATGTTTAACAGAAACAATATTTTTGAAAATAGATAAGCTGTTAACACAAATGGGTTCTTTTAGTAGACAAGCAGCATTGAAATTCTTTTCACATAAATTACTGTACATAATTGTCAGTCTATAGATGTCTGTGAGTAGTTTTCTAATGTTATTTGTAATTTTTCTCAGAAAAAATTCATCAGGCCCAAGCAGCTGCTGCAAAAGCCAAAAAAGCAATTCAGAAAACGAAAGTTTCTAAAGTAGTAAGTTGAGGAAAAGTGTGTTTATCTTACCTTGTAAGTAATAGTAAGTTGAGGAAAAGTGTGTTTATCTTACCTTGTAAGTAATAGTAAGTTGAGGAAAAGTGTTTATCTTACCTTGTAAGTAATAGTATGTTGAGGAAAAGTGTGTTTATCTTACCTTGTAAGTAATAGTAAGTTGAGGAAAAGTGTTTATCTTACCTTGTAAGTAATAGTAAGTTGAGGAAAAGTGTTTATCTTACCTTGTAAGTAATAGTAAGTTGAGGAAAAGTGTGTTTATCTTACCTTGTAAGTAATAGTAAGTTTGTGAAAAGTGTTTATTTTACCTTGTAATTAATAGTAAGCTGAGGAAGTGTGTTTATCTTACCTTGTAATTAATAGTAAGCTGAGGAAGTGTGTGTTTATCTTACCTTGTTGTATGTTGATGAGAAGTGTGTTTATCTCACCATGTGGTAAGTTTGTGAGAAGTGTGTTTATCTCACCATGTGGTAAGTTTGTGAGAAGTGTTTATTTTACCTTGTAGTGAACTAACCTTTACCTTCCAGCAGCTCCTACTTTGATAATTTGTAAAATAATATAACCTTTATCTATCAGCAGCTCCTACTTTGATAATTTGTAAAATAAACTAACCTTTATCTTCCAGCAGCTCCTACTTTGATAATTTGTAAAATAAACTAACCTTTATCTTCCAGCAGCTCCTACTTTGATAATTTGTAAAATAAACTAACCTTTATCTATCAGCAGCTCCTACTTTGATAATTTGTAAAGTAAACTAACCTTTATCTTCCAGCAGCTCCTACTTTGATAATTTGTAAAAAAAGATAGCTTTGTGTAAAATTTGTGTAAAACTAACCACTTAATATTTTGAAAAGTTAAAAAAAAATCTTTAAACAACTTTTCCAAAAATGCAAGATAGAAGTTATTATAATAAATAAATAACACATTTTTGATTTTCTGATAAGTTCTCTTTGTTAGGTTTTGTTCACCTGAGTAACTCGTTGAAGGTACCAAAAAAAAAAAAATGACTAGAAATAAATATTTAAATGAAACCTGGGACACATGCTTAAATGGTTCTGTGTTTTCATGTACACAGATGTCAACATCTTAATATAAAAATAGTACTTTTCATGTAATAACACAGAAGTCAACGTCTTAATATAGAAGTAGTACTTTTCATGTCATAACACAGACGTCAACATCTTAATATAAAAATAGTACTTTTCATGTCATAACACAGAAGTCAACATCTTAATATAAAAGTAGTACTTTTCATGTCATAACACAGACGTCAACATCTTAATATAGAAGTAGTACTTTTCATGCCATAACACAGACGTCAACATCTTAATATAAAAATAGTACTTTTCATGTCATAACACAGACGTCAACATCTTAATATAAAAGTAGTACTTTTCATGTCATAACACAGACGTCAACATCTTAATATAAAAGTAGTACTTTTCATGTCATGTAATTTGTAATCAATTAGGATGTTTTGTGTATTTGTTTATATATATAACATAAAGTTTATACACATTGTGCAATTAAATATGGATAAAACATCAGAGTATATAAAACTGTTATGGTGAAGTTATTCATAGCATCCCTACTCTCATAACAAAAGAAAAAATGATCAGTAACTAAGAATTATGTAGGAGAGTATATGTATCTTCATGTACATAGGAGAGTGTATGTATCTTCATGTACGTAGGAGAGTGTATGTATCTTCATGTACGTAGGAGAGTGCACGTATCTTCATATATGTGGGAGAGTGCACGTATCTTCATGTACGTGGGAGAGTGCACGTATCTTCGTGTACGTAGTGGAGTGTGTCTGTCTTTACATCCGTAGGAGAGCATATATGTAGTTGAGTGTATCTGTGTTTATATGTAGTTGAGTGTATCTGTGTTTATATATGTAGTTGAGTGTATCTGTGTTTATATATGTAGTTGAGTGTATCTGTGTTTATATGTAGTTGAGTATATCTGTGTTTATATGTAGTTGAGTGTATCTGTGTTTATATATGTAGTTGAGTGTATCTGTGTTTATATGTAGTTGAGTGTATCTGTGTTTATATGTAGTTGAGTGTATCTGTGTTTATATGTAGTTGAGTGTATCTGTCTTTATTTATGCAGTTGAGTGTATCTGTCTTTATGTATGCAGTTGAGTGTATCTGTCTTTATGTATGCAGTTGAGTGTATCTGTCTTTATGTATGCAGTTGAGTGTATCTTTATTTATAGAGTATGTGTATACAAGTTAATTTATAAAGTTTATGTATATATCTTTATTACTTTTCATCAACTTGACTGTGGTATTGAATTTGATATTCAGAACTCCATTTCATGGCTAATCATGAAATAAGTGAAATTATTGTTTATATTATTTGTGTTAATTTGTTCGTAAGTACATTGATCATGTAACATTGTTGTAACTTGTTTTGTTTAAACAAAGAAGGCAAAAGAAACTCTGCGTCCAGCTTCTACCTTGGCTATGAGTGCTGTCATAGATTCTGCTGCCATTACCACAGTAACAGACATTACTGTCAACGTAACTTCAAGCAGGAGTGGTGGGTCCAGATCTCAGGTAAGCATTTCATCTAATTTTCTGAACCTTAAAGATTTGCTTTCTAAAGTCATGTCATTAATAGTTTTTGTATGAGTTTAAACCATACTTTCCAGGTTTTAGTTAAAGTAAACACTAATTGTACACAAGTCTTAAATTGCAATGTTTTCCTAGTGACAGAGCAATGTCTGAGAGCTTTTCACTTTAGAGATCTAGTTTGAATACCTACAAAGGGAAGAAGCAGAGATGATTCATTGGGTAGCTTTGTGCAAAATACTGATCATGTAATAAATTGCAGTACTCTTTAATACGAACAAGTTTATCAAATCTTTTGTTACCTGAGGTGAATATTTTGGATGTTATTAGTAAAATAAATCTGAAGTTCCTTTAAACACAGAGAATGACATGTAAAACAAAACTGTTTAGTCTTTAGAGTCCTACAAAAGACTTCTATAAATGTACAGTATATTTATTTCATTTTTTTGTAATGAAGATTCAGTCCCTTTTATTGTTTTGGTCTTCTTCATATGAAAATGGATTTCAAAATTTTCTGAGGATTTGGTTGATTGAAGGAACCATATTTTTAGATAAACTGTCATGTACCCCCCCTGGTGTTTAGGTTTATACAATATTTAAACTGTGAAGCCTCACCTTTTTCTGTGACTTTTGTAATCTGTAGAAAACCAGCTGTTACATTAATGATAAAATCCATCATTTTTAGTACTTCACGGGGTATAAGTAAACATGCCTACTAAATTTAACACTCCAAAGCTTAATAGAAATTATTTGTTTGTAAGGAAATTGTATACTCGACTTCATTGGTAAAATGAGAGATTAGAAAAACCAAATAAAATATAGTTTATAAATTACAAAATTTAATGCATAGTTAAAGTACAATATACAATATAACTGTATTTTCTCTAAGTTCTTAGGATTTTTTTATAACTTGTGCAATTCTGTAAAGTGCAGATGAAAAGGTTTAATTGCATTTGTTACATCTGTGTGGTGTAGCAAGCATGTAACAAAATTAACCTTGAAGAAGCTTTTTTTTCCTGAATATTATTGCTTCATGTTAAATATTCAATATTTGTGTTAGTGGTGATTTTTGATGGTCACTTTTGTCTTTCTGCCTGGCTTAATTATGTAAACCAGAATGGTGATTTTGATATTGAATGTGAATTATTCATATAGGTTTAACAATTACATTTTTAGGAGAAATTTTTAAATGTCTAATATTGGATTTTGGTTGTCTGCTTTCAGAGTAGTCCAAAGCAAGGTCATCCTGCAGTTTCACGCCAGCTTGTGAGGAGCTTATCCATGCCTACATCAACACAAAATAACATTAAGGCTAATCTCAGTGGGCTGTCGCTTGCTGTGTCTTCTACAGCTACAACACCCATTCTGAACTCTCCTCAGAAACACGCACTTGATGCTACCTCCAAAGCTCTTGTGTCTCCAAATATAATATCTGCTCCTAAACTCTCCACCTTGATGTCGGTAACTGCAACAGGTCTTCCTCATAATGGTGGAAGTAATTCTCGCCCTCCATCTCAAGGGTCAAGTCAGTCTCTTCCTAGTCCCAAGACTGTTATAGCCAATGTTAATGCAGCTCAGTTTATGGGTGTCACCCAACTGCAATCAGTGGTTTCTACTGGTGATCAGCCTTTGTCTTCTCCTCTGACATCTTCAACACCACCATCAGGATTAACAACCATGGACATGAAGCCATCTTCACCAGCCTTTGTTGGTCAGCCCCCTGTTTTACAACCAGTATTCAATCAAAATCTTCCTGGCATGGTGAACCTGACATTTCCTACAGCTGCCAGAGGAACAGCTACTGCTGGTTCAAGAAGAACCAGTGGCACTTCTGCTACTCATTCAGTACCTACATCAAGCACTCTACAGAACCTACAAACTATTGTAGTGAAACAGGAAGCAGGTGGGAAGTCCAACTCTTCTGTTGCTACTCTTCCTATCCTGGCTACAGGAACTGCAGCCAGTACAATGAGATCAGTGGCAAATGTATCTAAACCCATGGTGGCTCGTCTGGTGTCAGGGTCTCAGATGGTCTCCTTGGGCAGTTTAGTACCAGCCTCTGCTGGTCTTGTGACTAGCCAACCAGGAATGGCTCCTGCTGGAGCTTCTACCATTCACATTCAAGGAAACAGCTTTGTTCGTCCAGTAGGAGCGCAGCTCAGCTTAACGTACTTCAGACTAATCAGCTAGCTACTGCTGGAGTTAAGTAAGTATAGGAGAATTCTCAGGTAGCTGCTGCCAGAATTAAGTAAGTATAGGAGAATAATCAGCTAGCTGCTCCCAGAGTTAAGTAAGTATAGGAGAATAATCAGCTAGCTGCTCCCAGAGTTAAGTAAGTATAGGAGAATAATCAGCTAGCTGCTGCCAGGGTTAAGAAAGTATAAGAGACTAATCAGGTAGCTTATGCTAGGGTTAAGTAAGCACAGGAGACTAATCAGGTAGCTTCTACTGGAGTAAAGTTAAGTATAGGAGGAAGTAGAAGTGTGTGTTTTTTTAATTACTCAGTCTTATCATATTTTATTTAATCTAATAGTTCTTGTGATATCAACCCAAGAAACAAACCATGTGTCTGTAAGGTGAAAAAATTCACAGTGAAAAGTCATAAATATACAGGTTGAATACTTTCTGTACAACTCATAATGTAGCAGGTAACAGTAAACTTAAATTAACAAATGTTATTTTCTCATTAATGATACAATGAATTATTTTGTCCTTTGTTTTCAGATTGGTCATTAGACAAATAACAATATTACATGACTTTCTCTTAATTTCTAATTTTAATTTAAAGGTTTATTTATTTTTTACTTTAATTTTGGTCTGTTTGTCTATTTCTTCCTTGTCATTAAAATGTTTAATGTGACTAGAAATTCACAATTTAAGATGTACTTTAAAGTAGCTAAATAATACTTGTGTTGAGCTGAACAGACAGTAACTTCTTTGTCACTTATACCAGTTTCACTGATACTGAGTTTCTTTCTCTTGGTTTTCTATACTTAATAATTGGAGATGCCTTTATAACTTTATACAAACCCTGAAATGGCACATTTAACCTCTGTTAGAATTTATTACTTTTCTATAATTTATTTAGGTTAAACAGATTGACTTTAATGACTCAAGGGTCAAATGCAACAACGACATCTCTCTCTCCAAACGTCTTGATTTCCCAGCCAAAGCTTCTATCTGTTACTCAGGGACAGTTGGGACTACTGCAGGCTGCCCAACTTGAAGCCATAAACTCTGCTACACAGGTTACTCCTATTCCTATACCCACATCTCACAGTTCCAGTCCAGCAAAAGCAGCCAACTCTTCAGGGCCCTCCAGCAGTGTGGCCACCAGTCCATTGCCAGGAAAGCCTTCTCAAACCCTTGTTATGTCTCCCAAAGGAACAAATCAGTTTGCAGCTGGTGGAACCTCAGTTTCTTTAGGCTCATCGCTACCCAGTGTAATATTTGCCACAAGTTCCCCTGG
Source organism: Tachypleus tridentatus (assembly GCF_004210375.1). Lineage (NCBI taxonomy): Eukaryota > Metazoa > Arthropoda > Merostomata > Xiphosura > Limulidae > Tachypleus > Tachypleus tridentatus. The sequence goes on from NC_134837.1 coordinate 5,561,726, forward strand.
TTCTTCATCTGCTGTAGTGTTTGGTGAGTTTGCTCTTACTTTGGTTAGAGGTAGTTGTGAGCAGTTTTTGTAAGATTACAACACTTTTGAATTTTAGACTAAACCTACATAAATAAACACCCTGGTTAACCTAGTTTATTTTGTCTCTGTACATGAGCTTGTTTTGTGTTTCAGCTTGCCAGGGGTCTCTAAAAACTACACAAACTTACATGATGGCTGCACCAGGAGCTCCTCCAGCTGTTATAATGGCCACTGCAGCCCAGCAGGGGATTCGAGGAGCAGCTGTCACCCCTCTTAATGTCAAAGCTCTTCAAGGCATCAAAGTGATCCCTATGTCTCAGACTGTAGCACCAGTCAAAGGATGTAAAGGTCAGCCTCTGTTTGCTAGGATCATTACCCCCTCTGGTGGAATAGCACTCCATCCAACAGGTACTGTTACAGCTGGTTTAGGACAGCAAATGACAGGTTCGGCAGCTGTTAGCATTGTTCAAGGCCTAGGACCTCTGCCTATGCAGTCGTCATCATCTCTTGTTGTATCACAGAGTTGCTCTCCTGGAAAGTCAACAGCCAATACCCTTCCTGCAACAATTAGCCAACCATTAGTTGTTCAACCAACTGCCAGTTCCACTGAAACTCCCACCACATCTAAAGAATAAGAGTACATCTAGGTTATAGTCAAACTGTCCAAAGACTTATCTGTTCTGTGATTAATCACTATCTAAAGAACAGTACATCAAGTTAAGGTCAAACTGTCTTACCTGGTCTGTGATTGACTACCATCTATTGAACGATACATCCATTTAAAGACAAGCTGTCTTACCAGGTCTGTGAATAATCACCATCTTATGAACAACAAAACATCTAGTTAAAGCTTGGCTGTTTGAAGATTTAACTAGTTTGTGATTAATCACCATCTAAAGAACAAAAGTACATCTAGTTAAAGTCAAGCTGTCTTACCTGGTCTATGATTAATCACCATCTTATGAACAACAGAACATCTAGTTAAAGCTTGGCTGTTTGAACACTTAACTGGTCTATGATTAATCACCATCTAAAGAACAACAGTACATCTAGTTAAAGTCAAGCTGTCTTACCTGTTCTTTGATTAATCACCATCAAAAGAACAGAACATCCAGTTAAAGTCAAGCTGTCTTACCTGTTCTTTGATTAATCACCATCTAAAGAACAACAGTACATCCAGTGAAAGTCAAGCTGCTTTACCAGGTCTGTGATTAACTACTACCTATTGAACAGTACATCCATTTAAAGTCAAGCTGTCTTACCTGGTCTGTGATTAACTACCATCTATTGAACAGTACATCCATTTAAAGTCAAGCTGTCTTACCTGGTCTGTGAATAATCACCATCTTATGAACAACAAAACATCTAGTTAAAGCTTGGCTGTTTGAAGACTTAACTAGTTTATGATTAATCACCATCTAAAGAACAAAAGTACATCTAGTTAAAGTCAAGCTGTCTTACTTGGTCTGTGATTAATCACCATCTAAAGAATGGTACATCCAGAAGTCAAGCTGTCTTACCAGGTCTGTGATTAATCACCAACTTATGAACAACAGTACATCCAGTTAAAGTCAAGCTGTCTTACCTGTTCTTTTATTAATTGCCATCTTGTGAACAACAGTACATCCAGTTAAAGTCAAGCTGTCTTACCAGGTCTGTGATTAATCACCATCTAAAGAACAACAGTACATCCAGTTAAAGTCAAGCTGTCTTACCTGGTCTGTGATTAATCACCATCTTATGAACAGTACATCCAGTAAAAGTCAAGCTGTCTTACCTGTTCTTTGATTAATCACCATCTTGTGAACAACAGTACATCCAGTTAAAGTCAAGCTGTCTTACTTGGTCTGTGATTAATCACCATATTATGAACAACAGTACATCCAGTTAAAGTCAAGCTGTCTTACCTTGTATATGATTAATCAACATCTAAAGAACAACAGTACATCCAGTTAAAGACAAGCTGTCTTACCTTGTCTATGATTAATCGCCATCTAAAGAACAACAGTACATCCAGTTAAAGTCAAGCTGTCTTACCTGGTCTGTGATTAATCACCATCTTATGAACAACAGTACATCCAGTTAAAGTCAAGCTGTCTTACCAGGTCTGTGATTAATCACCATCTAAAGAACAACAGTACATCCAGTTAAAGTCAAGCTGTCTTACTTGGTCTGTGATTAATCACCATATTATGAACAACAGTACATCCAGTTAAAGTCAAGCTGTCTTACCTTGTATATGATTAATCAACATCTAAAGAACAACAGTACATCCAGTTAAAGACAAGCTGTCTTACCTTGTCTATGATTAATCGCCATCTAAAGAACAACAGTACATCCAGTTAAAGTCAAGCTGTCTTACCTGGTCTGTGATTAATCACCATCTTATGAACAACAGTACATCCAGTTAAAGTCAAGCTGTCTTACCAGGTCTGTGATTAATCACCATCTAAAGAACAACAGTACATCCAGTTAAAGTCAAGCTGTCTTACCTGGTCTGTGATTAATCACCATCTTATGAACAGTACATCCAGTAAAAGTCAAGCTGTCTTACCTGTTCTTTGATTAATCACCATCTTGTGAACAACAGTACATCCAGTTAAAGTCAAGCTGTCTTACTTGGTCTGTGATTAATCACCATATTATGAACAACAGTACATCCAGTTAAAGTCAAGCTGTCTTACCTTGTATATGATTAATCAACATCTAAAGAACAACAGTACATCCAGTTAAAGACAAGCTGTCTTACCTTGTCTATGATTAATCGCCATCTAAAGAACAACAGTACATCCAGTTAAAGTCAAGCTGTCTTACCTGGTCTGTGATTAATCACCATCTTATGAACAACAGTACATCCAGTAAAAGTCAAGCTGTCTTACCTGTTCTTTGATTAATCACCATATTATGAACAACAGTACATCCAGTTAAAGTCAAGCTGTCTTACCTTGTCTATGATTAATCAACATCTAAAGAACAACAGTACATCCAGTTAAAGACAAGCTATCTTACCAGGTCTGTGATTAATCACCATCTTATGAACAACAGAACATCTAGTTAAAGCTTAGCTGTTTGAAGACTTAACTGGTTTGTGATATTTTAGGGTTCACGTCATCTATATGAAACTAAATGTGTAAAAGGAAACCTAACAAGTGAACTTTATTTTCACTCTTAGTGAATTGAAAGGTTGGAAGACTTCTTTTGTTTGCAATATAATTTTTTTTACTGGTATTAGTCTCTTATCTGAAGTATGAGATAAAGAATCAATGTATTGAAGTATTATTGTCATTAAATTTACCTTGAATTTAAATATAGTTTGTTACACATTTTACTTGCTTAAATGTAAACATACATTTGTTACACATTTTACTTGCTTAAATGTAAACATACATTTGTTACACATTTTACTTGCTTAAATGTAAACAGTTTATTACACATTTTACTTTAAATGTAAACATACATTTGTTACACATTTTACTTCTTTGAATGTAAACAGTTTATTACACATTTTACTTTGAATGTAAACATACATTTGTAGCATACATTTAGCATCTAATATTTGTTTCAATTGTTATATTTAAAAGTGAGAACATTTCATACTTGACTTTAAAAGTATAGCATTCAGCTGTAATAATTATCCAGTCAGTTACTTAAACAGTTCTGTTTAGTGATGATGAAATATTATGATGTATTTACTAGATAACAATTTTGTTGAATTTGAAAATGAACAACTTGATAAAGTAGAAATTAATAACATTACAATACAGTGGAGGTGAAACCAGTATTAACAATATATGTAAACAATAATTACCTTTCTCTTTAATATGCCAATTTTAAAGAAGTATATGTATTGTATATTATAATTAAAACAGTGACTTGTTACATGTGGTGTCATCAGAAAAGGTGAGTGTTACAGATGTGTGTATGTGTACTGTGGAAAGACATTGTTTTATGTATTGAAAAAGTTGTAGTATACATGAACTAATAAACACAGATTTATGTCATTGAAGAATTAGCTTTCAAAGTGGATACATTTCTGTTGGTGAAGAGATGTGTCTTGCATAACACAAATATTAAAATTGTGTAATAGTTGGTAACAAATCAGGGGTCATGTAAAACCTGGAAATTTTTAAAAGTTGTAATAATATAACATTGGGAATTATAAGGCTTGATTTGTGTTGCTCTTGCTTCTTCTATGGATATAATAGTCATAGTAGTTTCTATCTCCAAGGAGGGTAATCACTCTCACTGTTTTGTCCATGACTGTTCACACCTTCTGAGAATTCTGTAGGTAGACACTCATATTAACACCAATAAACCTTCTTTACTGACATCTTTTAGGACTTGCTTTTTGGTGTATCCCTTCATGATCGTATCCACATGTGCTGTACTGGTAATGTGTTCAACATTTTGCTACCTTTCAGCTTTGTTTCTCCAGTTCACTTGACAGAAAACCTGCTGGTTGTCTCTACAGCTTCCAGTTGTTATTGGCTTTACAATCTCCAGAGATGTTGTATTACAGTAACACCACAACCTTAGGTAAAATTTAGTAAAAGCTGTCTCCATCTACCAAAAACAGATTTATTTCAGTTTGTGGGTTGACAAACAACATTGGATGTTTTTCATATAACATAAGACACACAGAGAACTGTGTTCACTGAAGAAATAACCAAGATACATAAAGTAAGTATTAGGAGAAGGAAACAAATTCCACAGGAGAGAAGATGGAACAGGTTTGTGTTTTTAAACCAACTAGTACAATAATAAGTGTGTAGAAAACATGATTTTTCACTGTAATGTTACAGTTGGTACTATGACTTGATACTTTTCCTCATCATGTGAAAAAGACGACTAAATCATAAATGTTTAATTCAATGTTATATTGGTGTATCATCCATGTTTTTATTAATGCTCATAAACAATATATATAAATATAATTATATTTTATAGCTGATCTTAAATGTTAATAGTTTGTGAGTAGTTCCATTTCAACCTTTAACAAACTTAATGTTTTAAGTTGTTAATGTGTTCAAGATGCTGTTGTTGATGACCAGTGATACTTTGTAACTGAAAAAATGCTAAACCTGATTTTGACCATTGTTTTGGTCAAGAAGTTAACACAAAGAATCACCTACAAAAGTTGTAATGTTTACAAACCTGGAACTTGATCACTTGAACACTTCACTATTTTTCAGAAGAACAAATAGTCAACTTTTCAAAATCACTCAAGTTTTGGGTCTTGTTTGAAACATTTGATCTTTATTAATTGTGATGTTAATTGAGAACCTTTTGAACGTGTTTAAATAGACACAGTGGAATTCACTTTTGTGTGTAATACCAGGTTATGTTTTACAATGGAATTCAGTTTTGTGTGTAATACCAGGTTTTGTTTTACAATGGATTTCAGTTTTGTGTATAATATCAGGTTTTGTTTTACAATGGATTTCAGTTTTGTGTGTAATATCAGGGTTTGTTTTACAATGGAATTCAGTTTTGTGTGTAATATCAGGGTTTGTTTTACAATGAAATTCAGTTTTGTGTGTAATATCAGGGTTTGTTTTACAATGAAATTCAATTTTGTGTGTAATATCAGGTTTTGTTTTACAACAAAATTCAGTTTTGTGTGTAGTATCAGGTTTTGTTTTACAACGAAATTCAGTTTTGTGTAATATCAGGTTTTGCTTTACAATTAAATTTAGTTTTGTGTGTAATATCAGGTTTTGTTTTACAATGGAATTCAGTTTTGTGTGTAATATCAGGTTTTGCTTTACAATTAAATTTAGTTTTGTGTGTAATATCAGGTTTTGCTTTACAATTAAATTTAGTTTTGTGTGTAATATCAGGTTTTGTTTTACAATGGAATTCAGTTTTGTGTAATACCAGGTTTTGTTTTACAATGGATTTCAGTTTTGTGTATAATATCAGGTTTTGTTTTACAATGGAATTCTGTTTTGTGTGTAATATCAGGGTTTGTTTTACAATGGAATTCAGTTTTGTGTGTAATATCAGGTTTTGCTTTACAATTAAATTTAGTTTTGTGTGTAATATCAGGTTTTGCTTTACAATTAAATTTAGTTTTGTGTGTAATATCAGGTTTTGTTTTACAATGAAATTCAGTATTGTGTAATATCAGGTTTTGTTTTACAATGGAATTCAGTTGTGTGTGTAATATCAGGTTTTGTATTACAATGAATTTCAGTTTTGTGTGTAATATCAGGTTTTGATTTACAATGGAATTCAATTGTGTGTGTAATATCAGGTTTTGTTTTACAATGGAATTCAGTTTTGTGTAATATCAGGTTTTGCTTACAATGGAATTCAGTTTTGTGTGTATAATCAGGTTTTGTTTTACAATGAAATTCAGTTTTGTGTGTATAATCAGGTTTTGCTTTACAATGGAATTCAGTTTTGTGTAATATCAGGTTTTGCTTTACAATGGAATTCAGTTTTGTGTGTAATATCAGGTTTTGTTTTACAATGGAATTCAGTTTTGTGTGTAATATAAGGTTTTGTTTTACAATGGAATTCAGTTTTGTGTGTAATATCAGGGTTTGTTTTACAATGAAATTCAGTTTTGTATGTAATATCAGGTTTTGTTTTACAATGAAATTCAGTTTTGTGTGTAATATCAGGTTTTGTTTTACAATGGAATTCAGTTTTGTGTAATATCAGGTTTTGCTTTACAATGGAATTCAGTTTTGTGTGTAACATCAGGTTTTGTTTTACAATGGAATTCAGTTTTGTGTAATATTAGGTTTTGTTTCACAATGGAATTCAGTTTTGTGTGTAATATCAGGTTTTGATTTACAATAGAATTCAGTTGTGTGTGTAATACCAGGTTTTGCTTTACAATGGAATTCAGTTTTGTGTAATATCAGGTTTTGCTTACAATGGAATTCAGTTTTGTGTGTATAATCAGGTTTTGTTTTACAATGAAATTCAGTTTTGTGTGTATAATCAGGTTTTGCTTTACAATGGAATTCAGTTTTGTGTAATATCAGGTTTTGCTTTACAATGGAATTCAGTTTTGTGTGTAATATCAGGTTTTGTTTTACAATGGAATTCAGTTTTGTGTGTAATATCAGGTTTTGTTTTACAATGGAATTCAGTTTTGTGTGTAATATCAGGGTTTGTTTTACAATGAAATTCAGTTTTGTATGTAATATCAGGTTTTGTTTTACAATGAAATTCAGTTTTGTGTGTAATATCAGGTTTTGTTTTACAATGGAATTCAGTTTTGTGTAATATCAGGTTTTGCTTTACAATGGAATTCAGTTTTGTGTGTAACATCAGGTTTTGTTTTACAATGGAATTCAGTTTTGTGTAATATTAGGTTTTGTTTCACAATGGAATTCAGTTTTGTGTGTAATATCAGGTTTTGATTTACAATAGAATTCAGTTGTGTGTGTAATACCAGGTTTTGCTTTACAATTAAATTTAGTTTTGTGTGTAATATCAGGTTTTGCTTTACAATTAAATTTAGTTTTGTGTGTAATATCAGGTTTTGTTTTACAATGGAATTCAGTTTTGTGTGTAATATCAGGTTTTGTTTTACAATGGAATTCAGTTTTGTGTAATATTAGGTTTTGTTTCACAATGGAATTCAGTTTTGTGTGTAATATCAGGTTTTGATTTACAATGGAATTCAGTTGTGTGTGTAATATCAGGTTTTGATTTACAATGGAATTCAGTTGTGTGTGTAATATCAGGTTTTGTTTTACAATGAAATTCAGTTTTGTGTAATATCAGGTTTTGTTTTACAATGAAATTCAGTTTTGTGTAATATCAGGTTTTGCTTACAATGGAATTCAGTTTTGTGTAATATCAGGTTTTGTTTTACAATGGAATTCAGTTTTGTGTGTAATATCAGGGTCTGTTTTACAATGAAATTCAGTTTTGTGTGTAATATCAGGGTTTGTTTTACAATGAAATTCAGTTTTGTGTGTAATATCAGGGTTTGTTTTACAATGAAATTCAGTTTTGTTTGTAATATCAGGTTTTGTTTTACAATGAAATTCAGTTTTGTGTGTAATATCAGGTTTTGTTTTACAATGGAATTCAGTTTTGTGTGTAATATCAGGGTTTGTTTTACAATGAAATTCAGTTTTGTGTAATATTAGGTTTTGTTTTACAATGGAATTCAGTTTTGTGTAATATCAGGTTTTGCTTACAATAGAATTCAGTTTTGTGTGTATAATCAGGTTTTGTTTTACAATGGAATTCAGTTTTGTGTGTAATATCAGGTTTTGTTTTACAATGAAATTCAGTTTTGTGTAATATCAGGTTTTGTTTTACAATGGAATTCAGTTTTGTGTAATATCAGGTTTTGTTTTACAATGGAATTCAGTTTTGTGTAATATCAGGTTTTGCTTACAATGGAATTCAGTTTTGTGTGTAATATCAGGTTTTGTTTTACAATTGAATTCAGTTTTGTGTGTAATATCAGGTTTTGATTTACAATGGAATTCAGTTTTGTGTAATATCAGGTTTTGCTTACAATGGAATTCAGTTTTGTGTGTATAATCAGGTTTTGTTTTACAATGGAATTCAGTTTTGTATGTAATATCAGGTTTTGTTTTACAATGGAATTCAGTTTTGTGTGTAATATCATGTTTTGTTTTACAATGAAATTCAGTTTTGTGTAATATCAGGTTTTGCTTTACAATTAAATTTAGTTTTGTGTGTAATATCAGGTTTTGTTTTACAATGGAATTCAGTTTTGTGTGTAATATCAGGTTTTGTTTTACAATGGAATTCAGTTTTGTGTAATATTAGGTTTTGGTTTACAATGGAATTCAGTTTTGTGTAATATTAGGTTTTGTTTCACAATGGAATTCAGTTTTGTGTGTAATATCAGGTTTTGTTTTACAATGGAATTCAGTTTTGTGTAATATTAGGTTTTGTTTCACAATGGAATTCAGTTGTGTGTGTAATATCAGGTTTTGAATTACAATGGAATTCAGTTGTGTGTGTAATATCAGGTTTTGTTTTACAATGGAATTCAGTTTTGTGTAATATCAGGTTTTGCTTACAATGGAATTCAGTTTTGTGTGTAATATCAGGTTTTGTTTGACAATGAAATTCAGTTTTGTGTAATATTAGGTTTTGTTTCACAATGGAATTCAGTTTTGTGTGTAATATCAGGTTTTGTTTTACAATGGAATTCAGTTTTGTGTAATATTAGGTTTTGTTTCACAATGGAATTCAGTTGTGTGTGTAATATCAGGTTTTGAATTACAATGGAATTCAGTTGTGTGTGTAATATCAGGTTTTGTTTTACAATGGAATTCAGTTTTGTGTAATATCAGGTTTTGCTTACAATGGAATTCAGTTTTGTGTGTAATATCAGGTTTTGTTTTACAATGAAATTCAGTTTTGTGTAATATCAGGTTTTGCTTTACAATTATATTTAGTTTTGTGTGTAATATCAGGTTTTGTTTTACAATGGAATTCAGTTTTGTGTAATATTAGGTTTTGTTTTACAATGGAATTCAGTTTTGTGTAATATCAGGTTTTGCTTTACAATGGAATTTAGTTTTGTGTGTAATATAAGGTTTTGTTTTACAATGGAATTCAGTTTTGTGTGTAATATCAGGTTTTGTTTTACAATGGAATTCAGTTTTGTGTGTAATATCAGGTTTTGTTTTACAATGGAATTCAGTTTTGTGTGTAATATCAGGTTTTGCTTTACAATGAAATTCAGTTTTGTGTGTAATATCAGGTTTTGCTTTACAATGGAATTCAGTTTTGTGTGTAATATCAGGTTTTGCTTTACAATGGAATTCAGTTTTGTGTGTAATATCAGGTTTTGTTTTACAATGAAATTCAGTTTTGTGTGTAATATCAGGTTTTGCTTTACAATGGAATTCAGTTTTGTGTGTAATATCAGGTTTTGCTTTACAATGGAATTCAGTTTTGTGTAATATCAGGTTTTGCTTTACAATGAATTTCAGTTTTGTGTAATATCAGGTTTTGCTTTACAATGAATTTCAGTTTTGTGTAATATCAGGTTTTGCTTTATAATGAATTTCAGTTTTGTGTAATATCAGGTTTTGCTTTATAATGAATTTCAGTTTTGTGTAATATCAGGTTTTGCTTTACAATGGAATTCAGTTTTATGTGTAATATCAGGTTTTGCTTTACAATGGAATTTAGTTTTGTTTATAATATCAGGTTTTGTTATGATTATTATTCTATGAAGTTCATGTTTGTTTGTTTGTTTTTGAATTTTGCACAAAGCTACTCGAGGGCTATATGTGATAGCCGTCCCTAATTTAGCAGTGTAAGACTAGGGGGAAGGCAGCTGGTCATCACCACCCACCGCCAACTTTTGGGCTACTCTTTTACCAACGAATAGTGGGATTGACCGTCACATATAACGTCCCGACGGCTGAAAGGGCGAGCATGTTTTGTGCGACCGGGATGCGAACCCGCGACCCTCAGATTAACTGAATTGCACGCAGTAACACGCTTGGCCATGCCGGGCCCTGAAGTTCATGAATGATTAATATCAAAGTCATTTCTTGCTTAAAAACCTGGTTATTGTCATTTAAATCTGTGATGACAGTTTTTTTAAGTGTTTGTTTTGATAAATGCACGGACCTAAGGAGTTAGTTTTTAATTTATAACCTTAAATTTAAAAGGATACATTGAATTATCAGAAGACTATCATTGGTCTCAGTTGCAAGCTGTGTCATAGTTGGGTGATTTAAAGCAAAAGCTTATGAACAGTGATAAATAAATATATTAGAAATTCTCTTAACAAAGGACGTATACATCTATCCTTGAATCAAGAATATATATTCATATACTCTTAAGGTAGGTGATAGTTTAAACTTCACAAAATGGTACAAAACCAAATATAATTCGTTTTCATACTCGATCAATGAAATAGGAACCACTTAATGAATCTCAGCATTTTAAATAAAGATATAGATCTGTTAAAAACTCAGAAAACTTAAATTCATTTGAAAGACTACAAAATAAACCCTTTAAATGGAATTGTAAATACAAGGTGAAATGTCAGTACGAAATGTATTATTGCTGTGACAAGTGTACTCTTAACCATTTATAACACCAAAAATTAATCAGGTTATGAATTATTCGTAATCATGAAAACGCAAAACTAAAGTTAAATGGATGAAAATAATACGTGCATTCATAAAAATTATTATAAACATTTTCACTTACACAAATCTTTAAGTGTGACAATGGGCCTTAAATAGAAAATAAGTGAAAGGTATATACGCTTAAAAGTGGCAAATATATACAGGGCAGACATGTGGCTTCACAATCCCTTCAGTTGTCAGTTGGCTGACATTGTGATCCTCACAGTATCACAGGTCCTATCTTGTTTATCAGATCAGTTAATTATTTTGGTTTCTCAAATTGAAGTATTTCTGATAACACTACTTTGCTCTAACGTGGACCAGTCTATATCACCTTGAATGGTTTTGTTGGGAGTTGTTCTCGGGCTGTTCAACTGTTGTACTGTGTCTTTCATAGAAATAAAGGGTCCTAGCTTATCCTCCACTGTAGAACTGAGTAATCAAACCAAAATGAGGTAAAAAGCCACAACCTTACCTCCACTGTAGAAGAGGGTAATTTAACCAAGTTTCCCCTCGGTGTGGATTCCTGTTTGCAGTGACGGGACCTCCAAGGGAAGGTTATGTTCTTTCAGTTTACCTCCTCTGGAATCTAAACATACACTCACGTGTTTCCTGTGTGTTGTGACTCTTGAAAAGGAGGAGAGGATTCTGGTGGTTGAAGGTTCCAGCCCTAACACACTGCTTAGACCTTGAATTCCTGTAGACGGACGGCCTGGGGATGGACCCTTAGGGTCAATTGGCTGGTCTACTTAGGCTAGGGTCAACCAATTACCAGTGTTGGATGTTCCAACAAGTGTTGTGGACATAGTATCTGTTGCTGGTGTTTGGGTTTTGTGCTCAGGAAACCCTAGTATTGCTGCAGTGTCCTCGTTTGGCATTGTAATGCGTCCTTTCCAAGGTAGGTTCGGTCAGTGGGTGCCGAAACATTCTTTTTCATTATGGATCCATCAAATAAAAAATAAAATAAAATGGTGAAAAACAGTCCGTAAGTAAACGACCACGTCTTGAAGATTCTGAGCAGCAATCTTCAACATCTGTAACACCTGTACCTCATTTTATTATACTACATTCTCTTTCAGTCAAACCTTTAGGGCAAATGTCTCCCTTTTTTATTCAGAAAGGACTAGAGGGACTTACTGGCTCTCCAAAGTCAGTCAAAAAGCTTTGCTCTGGTGGCATATTGCTGGAAACATCTTCTCTTAAACACAGTGAATTCCTCTCACATTCGTAGGCAATTGGGATATACCTATTGAGGTTACTCCCGAAGTTACTTTGAATTCGTCACGAGGACTTATTGTTGAAATGAATTTGAAGAACATCCTCAAGTCGGATATTCTTGCTGGTTTCTCTGCCCAAATAGTCTCTACAGTGAGGCATATCTCCACTTGCAAAGATGGAATTATGACGCTGACCAATGTCCTCATTTTAACATTTACATTACTGCATTTACCTGCCACCATCAAGACACATTATCTTAAATGCAAAGTACAGCCATACATTCCAAACCCTGGATGTTTTCACTGTCAGTGGTTTGGTCACTTGAATTCATCATGTCATGGTTCCTTTTAGGTGTGCTCATTGCAGTGGTAAGGGCCACGATGCCAGTGAGTGTGAAATGGACTTTCATTGCATCAATTGCAGTGGCTCTCACTCATTCTACTTTCATTCTTACCCTAAGAGGTTGGAAAGAAAAAGATGAAGCGTTTGAAGTCGACTCAAAACATTACTTTTCCTGAGGCTTTGAATGTTGCTGTCCACCACTTCATCTTGGACTATGCTGCTGCATTTCGTTCCACTACTACAGTGGAAGTGCAGACTTATCTCTCTGTGCTTCTAAAAGAATCGTTCTCAAACCATATGAAAAGTCTTTTGACCTCTATGGTTAAAAAAGTTGAATCAACGTCAACACCCATCTATGTCCCTAACATTCATTCCAGCAAACCCCAAGATCCACTTCCTTTGGTTCTGGGTACAAGCATTTTCTGGGGTACATCTTCTCCCATCCCAAGATGCAAACATTCATTCATGTCCTCAGTCGCTGGAATCTTCTTCCAATGACAAAAACCTGCCCAATCGACTTAAGGCAGGATCCATGGACGTCAACAGACTCCCTTGGATAAAGATAAAAGACGTGGTGGGAAACAGGACTCTATCCATTCAATTCGCCTACATAAATCAAAATGGCCACCTAGATTACAATTGAACTGTCGAGGTTTACGTTCTAATCTGGATGACATCAAAGCACCAATTGCTTCCTATCATCCTGTATGTCTTTCCTTACATGAAACATTTCTGAAACCTGCAGGCATAGTCATCTTTTAACAGTTTTATTTGTACGAAATGACAGGTTGTGTGATGGACGAGTGCATGGAGGGGTGGCACTGTTGGTTAATCAGTATGTGCCCACCCTGTCTTTGCCACTCGACACACCCTTGGAAGTCACAGCCATCCATTTCCTTGGATCGTACCATCACTGTTTGTTCTCTCAACGTGTGATCAATCAGACCTTGATGCTCTCGTTGAACCATTACCATCTCCCTTTTTAATCCTAGGAGACTTTAATAGACATAATACTCTCTGGTGAAGTACTGATATTCATGAGAGGAATCGTTTCATAGAGTGTATGCTCTCAAATCACAACCTTTATATTTCCAATATTAGTTCTTATACTTATTTTTATGCACCTATTCAGTCCTTTACTGCTGTTGATCTCTCAGTTTGCTCCCCTTCACTATTCTCCCACTTTTCTTGGAGGATTGACAATAACTCATGAGGAAGTGATAATTTTCTTATAATTTTGAGAGAGACTAACCGTGGTCGATGCCAACTGACCAGCGTGCCACAGTGGAAAGTGGATCAAGGCAACTGGCTCTCCTTCACTGCTCTTGTAGGACTTGATCCTGCCATCGTCTGTGACGACTATGTGGCAGCAGTAACTGACTGAATCATACAGGCAGCTGCTCAATGTATTCCTAATACCTCGACACATTTTCCATGATATTTTCGTCCGTGGTGAAATCCAGCCAGCCAGATGGCACAGAAGGCTCAAAAACAGGCCTAGGATACATTTTGTAGGTATCCCACGCTCGAATCGCATGGGTTTCCATCAGGCCCCATGCACATGCTCAGCAGGTAAGATGTCAAAGCCAGAAGGAATCTTGGATTAAGTTCCCAACAAGCTTATCTTCTATCACCAGTTCCAAGGTCATATGGGACAAGATTCGAAAGGTCAGTGGGCAATATAAATTTGTACCCCTCTCAATTTTGCTCTCAGATGACAAGAAAGTTAGCTGATCCCTGGAGCATTACCAATACTCTTGGTGAAAGCTTTTGCCGGATATCTAGCACTTCTGCTTCTTCCTCCACCTTTTTAACCATCAAGACTGGGGCAGAGCGATCACATCTTTCCTTTCTAGTTGATTGTCTCTATGACTATAATCATCCCTTTACACTGGTGGAATGCAAACTTGTCCTTCATCGGTCTGACAGTGCATCAGTTGGGCCTGATAATGTACACTATGAAATGCTGCACCATCTCTCTCCTACTTCTCTTGCTATTCTTCTGATTGTTTTTAACTGGATCTGGCAGGAGAATATTTTTCCTGGTTCCAGGCTATTGTCCTACCTTTCTCTAAGTCTTGGAAGGATACCAAAATTCCCTCAAACTACCGTCCATTTGCTTTCATGAGCTGTCTCTGTAAGACGTTAGAGAGGATGATTAATGCTCGTCTTCTTTAGTTCGTCAAACAAACACCTCTAGCCAACCCAGTGTGGGTTCCAACAACAGCACTCCACAGTGGACCACCTGATTCGGCTTGAAACATCAATCAGAGAAGCATTTCTCAAACAACAACATCTTGTATCAACATTCTTTGATTTTGAGAAGGCTTATGATACTACATGGAAGTATGATATTTATATAGATCATTTGCCCATTTTATTTCAAAAATTGATCGACAGGCGATTCCAAGTTTGTGTGGGTTTGACACTTTCCCATTCTTTTCTACAGGAATGTGGAGTCCTTCAGGGCCGTAGTTTGAGTGTCACACTTTTCAGTATAAAGCTTAATGCCATCACTGAACTACTCCCTCTTACTGTTGCAAACAGGATTCATTTCGACGAATTTCACATCTCATGTCAGTCGTCAAACATTAGGTATACTGAGTGGCAGCTACAGACTGCTCTCAATCATTTAATAAAGTGGACCACAGCAAACGGTTTTAACTTCTCTCTGTTTTAAACCCTTTGCATGCACTTTTTCTGCCAATGGGGTATTCACCCTGATCATGAACTCTGTATCGGTGAAGTTGTGCTGCTTGTGGTCCCTAAGACAAAGTTCTTGGGGCTTATCTTTGACCGTAAGCTGACCTTTATACCACACATCAAGTAGCTATGGATCAAATGTACAAGAGCACTGAACATCCTCTTTGTCCTCTCTTCCTCCACTCAGGGAGCAGATTGATGTCCTATGCTAAAGATGTATTGTGCTCTTACTCCATAAAAACTGGACTGTGTATGGCTCTGCCAGGACCTTGACCTTGAAAATGATAGACTCCATTTATCATCAGGGACTTCGGCTCTGCACCAGGACTTTCTGCACTTCCCCAGTTCAGAGCTTATACACAGTCTCATAAACCCTCTCTACACCTCCGTCATTTGCAACAGTCTTTATACTTTGAAACTTTGATCCTTACCACAGCATCTCACCTGGGGTAGTGTTTTCCGTCCTCGGTGGGCCGTGCTTTTCAGAACAGACGAGCTGCCATTTTTCCTTTTGGCCTACGTATCCAGGTGCAGTTGGATGAATTAGGTCTTTCCTTGGTTAATGTTGATGTATACACTGGTCGGCCCGTTCCACCATGGTTTATTACAATCCCTACATGTGACCTTTCTTCTAGTCATCTGAGAAAAGCAGATTCTTGTGATTGGAAGTACTGTTTGTTATTTGCTGAACATCATTCGAACCATCCTTCCATTCCTATTTATATGGATGTTTCGAAATCAGGTGACTCTGTGGGCTCTGCCATAGTTTGTTGTGGTTTGGTGGTTGCACACAAAATCCCCTCTACAGTTTCTCTGTTCACTGCTGAACTGTATGCCTTTTTTTTTTTTTTTTTGCCCTGAATCACATAGAAGCTAAGCAGTTCTCAAATTGCTCTGTTTATACTGACTCTATTCTGGCCCTGGAATCACTTTACGTTAGTTCTTACCCTATTCTCGACGATATTTGAAACCGACTGACCCATTTCTCATTAATATCTATTTCTATTTAGATTTTCTGGATATTAGGTTACGTTGTTATTCGCGGAAACGAGCTCGCCGACACATCAAAGAAATCTGTCTGCTCTAGCACTATCACTGCTGTGCCTTTTCCATACGTGGACTATGGTCCCGTATTTAAGGCTCAGCTCCGTGTCACTTGGCAGTTGACTTGGAATGAGCAATGTGAAAACAAGCTATTCCAATTAAAATACTATTAGACTTTGGCCGTCGTGCTTCCGTAAGGATCGGAAAGAGGAAGTTCTAACTAGATTACGCATTGGTCACAGTTTTTAACTTATCATTTTCTTTTACCTGGGACTGATGCACCAATGTGTTGTCTGTGTAACACTTGGGTCACAATAAGCCACATTTTTACTGTCTTGCCATCGTTATGACTCTTAACGATGGTACTATTTTAAACACGTTCTGTCCCAAGGTTTATCCATAACGTTAGGCAGTATTATTAGTGATGGTGACACTGTCCACCTTTTAGAAATGTTTTTAGTTTTTTAAAGGCCATTTATCTTTTTAATGCTATTTTTAATTTATAAATTAGACCGTTTTAATGTGATTCCATTTTAATAATTAAAGTACAACTAGTTTGATTTGCAAGTAGGAAATAGCCGTAACGTCAAATAACTCGAGACCATGACTGGAAAGGCCAACTTAGGTGACTAATGCTGATTTTTGAACTTACCCATCAGTCATCCTGGCGAGTTATGAGAATTACAATTATGCTTCAGAAGGTCCTTTACAACTTGTATCACTGTAGTTTTTCTTTTACCACTATAGACCAAATGTAATAATTGCATTTAATGATATTTGTTTTTTAATTGAAAAATTAAATTTATTTTGTTTTACCTTGATTCCTTTTATGCATTTTAATCATTTTATTTTAATTTTAACTTTTTACCGGATGTTTGGCGCAGATAGCCTAGTTGCTTTACGCCATAAAACGCCAAACCAACTAACCATATTGAGGAGAAAGGCCCTAACCTTCCCTTCATTGTTGAACTGGGTAACCTAACCAATGTGAGGTTAGGGGCCCTAACCTTCTCTCCACTGTAGAACTGGGTAATCTAACCAAGTTGAGGTATAGGATCCTTACCTTCCCTCTACTGTAGAACTGGATGATTCATTAGAGTTGAGGTAAGGGGCCCTAACCTTCTCTCCACTGTAGAACTGGGTAATCTAACCAAGTTGAGGTAAAGGATCCTTGCCTTCCCTCTACTGTAGAACTGGATGATTCATTAGAGTTGAGGTAAGGAGCCCTTACCTTCTCTCCACTGTAGAACTGGGTAATCTAACCAAGTTGAGAGAAAGGATCCTTACCTTCCCTCCACTGTAGAACTGGATGATTCATTAGAGTTGAGTTAAAGACCCTGATCTTTTCTTCATTGTAGGACTAGATGTTTTAATTTATTTCCTATGAACAGAAGTTACGTTTATTAGTGTTATGTAAACTAACCAATTAGTCGAAAGTACAATTAGATCGATTAGTCAATATTAATGTTTCTGATTACTATTGTTTTTATTATTCCAACAGTCGGTTAATCAAAATTTCATTTCTATCTATTGTCTTGAGATAATCTACTAATGAATATTGGGATTTTTCAATTATTGCAATTTTCGAAATTCCAACCATGTGTTTTAAGTAATTGAGGTATTGCTATAACTTAAATTTATAACTAAAATTCAATAGCACAGACAAACACGTGGGAGGGTCTCATTATTCAACAGTCTCGGGTTCAATTATTTGGATCTCCACCAAATTACTAAACCTATTTTTTACCATCACCAATATTGAACCATGGAAGGCATCGACCTCAGTTAACTTTTGTTTTATTGATCTAGTAACAAAAAAAAGGCAACTGGCTAAAAGCACCTACCGCTAACTTTAATTAATTGAAATTAATCAGTTATAGCATTATTTGGTCAGTAAATACCACCATTTTCCCAGCTCTTGTCCTCTGGTTGGACTGTGGTTGGTCCATCAATCGCACTGGATGTTCTTTGTTCACTGTGGTGTTGCTGATGTTTTGAAATTAATACTGAGTAATTTGTAGAAGTAACTTTACGTTATCACGCTGCACTAGGTGGTAATTTAAGTTGTATCATTTCCTCAGCAGGTTCACATAAGAGACTTAGATGTCAGATGAGCGCTCTCTCACCTGGTTAAACCACAAACAGTTGCCACTAAAAGACATTTTAACAAGTCCGATTACTACATTCTTTTTACATCACAAACAAGACCCATTAAAAAATGACAGTTCTGTGATAATTTCAACTAGTGTTGTTTTGCACTTTTAGAATTAAAACTCGTGAACCTCTCGCTTACCAGAAAAGATAAATGGAAAAGAGATAAATAGTTGAAGAATAACGTAGCCAGAAGCAGCAAGAGTTCAGTCTGACATGACAATAGTTTAATAAAGCGTTCAGTCTGACGTGACAATAGTTTAATAAAGAGTTCAGTTTGACGTGACAATAGTTTAATAAAGAGTTCAGTTTGACGTGACAATAGTTTAATAAAGAGTTCAGTCTGACGTGACAATAGTTTGTTAAGGAGTTTGGTCTCACATTACAATAGTTTAATGAAAGTTTGGTCTCGCATGACAATAGTTTATTAAGGAGTTTGGTCTCGCATGACAATAGTTTATTAGTGGAGTTTGGTCTCGCATGACAATAGTTTATTAGTGGAGTTTGGTCTCGCATGACAATAGTTTATTAAGGAGTTTGGTCTCGCATGACAATAGTTTATTAAGGAGTTTGGTCACACACGGTAAGAGTTTACTAAGGAGTTTGGTCTCACACAGTAATAGTTTACTGAGGAGTTTGGTCACACACGGTAATAGTTTACTAAGGAGTTTGGTCTCACACGGTAATAGTTTACTAAGGAGTTTGGTCTCACACGGTAATAGTTTACTAAGGAGTTTGGTCTCACACGGTAATAGTTTACTAAGGAGTTTGGTCTCACACGGTAATAGTTTACTAAGGAGTTTGGTCTCACACGGTAATAGTTTACTAAGGAGTTTGGTCTCAAACGACAGTAGTTTACTAAGGAGTTTGGTCTCACACGGTAATAGTTTACTAAGGAGTTTGGTCTCAAACGACAGTAGTTTACTAAGGAGTTTGGTCTCAAACGACAGTAGTTCAATAAAGAGTTCGGTACCACTTGACAATAGTTTAACTAAAGAGTCTGGTTTCACATGACAATAGTTTAACTAAAGAGTCTGGTTTCACATGACAATAGTTTAATGAAAAGTTCGGTATCACATGACAATAGTTTAATGAAAAGTTCGGTATCACATGACAATAGTTTAACTAAAGAGTCTGGTTTCACATGACAATAGTTTAATGAAAAGTTCGGTATCACATGACAATAGTTTAATGAAAAGTTCGGTATCGCATGACAATAGTTTATTAAGGAGTTTGGTCTCGCATGACAATAGTTTATTAAGGAGTTTGGTCTCGCATGACAATAGTTTATTAAGGAGTTTGGTCTCGCATGACAATAGTTTACTAAGGAGTTTACTGAGGAGTTTGGTCTCACGCGGTAATAGTTTACTAAGGAGTTTACTGAGGAGTTTGGTCTCACGCGGTAATAGTTTACTCAGGAGTTTGGTCTCAAACGACAGTTGTTCAATAAAAAGTTCTGTATCACTTGACAATAGTTTAAGTGAAGAGTTCGATCTGACATGGCAGTAGTTTAGCTAAAAGTTCGGTCTAACATGAGTGTCTAATTAATTTAAAACAACGTTTTCGTATTATAAGGTCGTTTATTTCGAGTACTGTATAAGGTTTGTTGAGGTTGCTAGGCAACAAATTTATATGCAAAAACGGCTCGTTTGGGTTGAGAAAATATTTTACATAGAAGGTCGAAACGTTGTTCGCTCTTCTATGTAAAATATTTTCCCAACCCAAATGAACCGTTTTTGCATATAAATGTCTCAACAAGTGAGTTTCTCGACATCACTGATTGCTAGGCAACAGTTTATTACGGTTACCTAAAGCCTTGTAAGGTTTTTCAATATTGCTAGACAACAGTTTATTACTTTTAACTGAAGTCCTGTATAAGGCTCTTTTCAAGGTTGCTAGGCAACAGTTTATTACTATTATCTAAAGTACTGTGTAAGGCTCTTTTCAAAGCTGTTAGACAACAGGTTATTACTATTATCTAAAGTACTGTGTAAGGCTCTTTTCAAAGCTGTTAGACAACAGTTTATTACTATAACCTGAAGTCCTGTTTAAGGCTCTTTTCAAGGTTGCTAGACAACAGTTTATTACTATAACATGAAGTACTGTATAAGGTTTGTTTTAGGTAGAATATAACATCATTAGAATCTAAACCTCTTCATTAATTAACATCTACTTTCATAATTATGATTCGAAACCATAAGTTTTATATATTTTATTGAATATAGTTCATAAATATCCATCTTTTTCAATTGTTTAAGATATTGCCCATGATATATTTTACCTAAATCAATAAATTATGGCGATATGATTTAAAACAATACAGAATTAATTATTTGAAAACTCAGTTCTTGACATTTTAGTTATGCTGTAACATGTATAGTGTCGATTCCTCTCATTTTCTTTCTTTTTTTCTAGAAATATAAGATATCGTGAAGCATTACTGTTCTGTTTAAAAATTAATTATTTTTATTTGTCTTGTGAGAAAAAATGAATTTAATTTCTTTCAAATATCCAATATTTTTTTTACATATATATTTCAGTTTCTTCTTTTTTGCAAGAATTTAATACAGACATGTCACTAAAGATAAGGGACTTCAAATATTTGCTTATTTACAATTTTATCATGTTAAATTATTTCAATATTATGTGAATTTCAAGTATCTGCTGCGCTACCAAAGATACAGATTCCATACTGTTTAAGCCTAACCCTTTGAGTAATAAAATAATCGTCAGATTACTTTCTACATCACATATCAACAGTTGCTATTGGTAACAAAAGACGCAGAAACTCTCACTTGTAATTTGTGCCCATAACTTAACCAATAAAATATTTAATGTGTTACATTATTTTCTTTTCCTTGTTTTTTCATAAGAATTTGTGAAAAGTAGAAACATGTTTAACAGTCACATCTTTTCATAATTGATCTTTCAAACAATATTCATAACTAAAGGTTAATCAGGAGTTTGATAAAATTAGGCCTTACCAAAACTTTTCATTTTTTTAAAATCACACTTTGAATATCTCTGTCTAAGATTGACAATTGTACAGTTAAATAAAGTGCTCTAAGCCACTTCCACTAGTGAACGATAATCCAGAGATCAAGCCAACGCTTTTCGGGGACTGTACTCAATATAGTGTATATTTCCTTCCGGCACAAGTCACACTAGCCTGCTCACAACCGTAAATCCGGCAACTTTCCCTGTTTATTTTAGGAGTAACGCGAGTGTGAAAACCAGTACGGAAGGGTTAACGAGTTCAGCGTTAATGGAACTTAAATTGAGGGCAGATGGACAGTTTAGATTAGGTAAATGTAAACATAAACAAACCGGAGGATTCATTTCAGTTTCAATTTTCAGAAAGCAGGTTATGTACCTTTCTCTTACCCTTAGACGCCTGTTTTGAATAAATTTGGGGATAATTTACATGCACAAATAAAAAAATGTATTTTATATTTTCAGTTATAAAAATGAAGACAGTAAATATAATTATTCTTACAAGTTTTTTGTCACTGAGCACAAAGCTACACAGTTATCTGTGCTGTGCCCACCACGGGTATCGAAACGGTTTTCAGCGATGTAAGCCTTCGGACTGTCGCAGAACCACGAGACGGGCAACTATCTTGTAAATCTGTATAGGATTTCCTGGGTTGTTGTAGTTTTTCCATTCCATAAATTTAATATTAAATTCAAGATTTTTACTGCTATTCACAAGAATAAGAACCTTTTTTTATCGTCAATGTATTTTTTTTATCTATACTTCTTATGGCAATAGGCATCTTTTGAATATTTTCATAAATGTTACACTCATTAATGTGTTACCAATAATTTTCATGTAAAGAACCACTTTCGTTAAGGATTATCACTCCAGAGAATACTAGCCAAAAGAACCACTTTCGTTAAGGATTATCACTCCAGAGAATACTAACCAAAAGACCATTTTCATTATAACTTTTCGGAGTTATTTGTTAAGAGTTTTTTCTTACGCATTCAAGCTTACTAGTGATTGGTTGTTGTTGAAATTTCGAACTGAACCATATTGGTTTGCCATCTCTAACTTAGAAGTTTTAGACTAAAAGGAAGGCAACTGGAAATATCACCAACTCTTGAGCTACTCAACGAAAATTTGAAGTAACCGTGATGTAATGTCCCCAACGCTGAAAGTGTTAGCATGTTTTGGGGTGGGATTAGATCTCTCGACTTATAGATTACGACTGGATCCCCAAACGAGATTCACTGAGAAAATCAACATGACTCACTTCGTGCAAAGACTAAATAACACATTCAAAACACAGTACTATAAGTAAAACATTATATGGCAGTGGCTTAAACCTGACCATATCTGCTGACGTTCAATTAACTTTAAGCACAGAAATCTTGTATAAAAGAAAGTATGTCTCACACCAGACTTTCCACTTGTATTATAACGTTATGTCACTCGTGAATACATTTATCCTTCGGGTTAGGTGTTCACAAAACAACTAATTAAGTTTTTTTACTGTATTCTGCCGTAAGCTACTATGCAAATGTTTTGTAGTATTGTTAGACTGTGCAAATATATTTATTTCACTCAAAAATTAATATGCTTTTCATTTTATACTTATTATATTTTTATTTCCCCGAAATTAGACAACAGGATGACTTGTTTTAACCACTCGCACAACAATATAGTAGTGTACTGTCTGTCAGTCAGTCTGTCAGTAAACGCTAAAATAACGTCACATAATGGTTCTTTAACGTTTCAATTTGTACTGTCGTGATGTCAATAAAACGTGCGCATTCCACAAATCGTGAGAAAAATTATACATTATGTAGGCTACAACAAAGCGTGACATATGAACTTGAAAAGCAAGAAATAAAAATATTTGTTACTATTAATGTTGGTTTGTTTACCATTGGAACAGAACACTTTTAGGGGCCATACGTTAGTACGTCTAGGTATGATATTAAGTCTTGTCGTACATGAAGGATATTTTACAGTAAAGTAGGACAATGGAAGAACTTGTAATAATGGTTTAGGAAATATGAATTAGGACTTAAATGGTTTCAGTGTTATAAGTGGATATAGAATTGAACAAACAACTTAGAGTATGTACATCAATACATTTAATATTCTGATTATGAAATTAGAATAATGTAAGAATATTTTCTTGAAAGTTTGTAGATAAGTCAGAAGAATTTTTGTAACGTTTCTGTGGTAGTTTCCATAGTTTTGATATTTTGTAGTTCTGATTCCAGTAGTCTCGCTGAATGTTTTAGTTCAATTGAATGCATCGTTTCAAAGATTGGTTTCTGATGTTAACTGTTCAATAAGTGCATCACTCTCACGATGGCGGCTACCAATAAAGTTAGGTTTAGTTTAATTTTAGAATGCAGGCGTAGATAGAAAAAATTACTGTGACATAAAGGATTTATTTTCATAAAACACATAACGTGTCTCTAACATTATTATTCTACTCTTCAAGAAAACTCGGCCTGGCATGGCCAATCGCGTAAGGCGTGCGACTCGTAATCCGAGGGTCGCGGGTTCGCGCCCGCGTCGCGCTAAACATGCTCGCCCTCCCAACCGTGGGGGCGTATAATGTGACGGTCAATCCCACTTTTCGTTGGTAAAAGAGTAGCCCAAGAGTTGGCTGTGGGTGTGATGACTAGCTGCCTTCCCTCTAGTCTTACACTGCTAAATTAGGGACGGCTAGCACAGATAGCCCTCGAGTAGCTTTGTGCGAAATTAAAAAAAACAACAAAACTCCTTTTATTGGTTCTTTTTCTTCAAAGTGAGTTCTATCTCAATATAACATGATGCTAAGGCGTTGTTAGATTATGAGCAACGAACCTGGGACTTAATAATTCGCAAAAGGCTTGAACGAAAATAAATCAAAATACATAAAACATCACTAAAAACTATATATTTAATATTTTGTGTTTGTGTATGTGCTGTTGCAACCCTAAAATCTAACATCTCTCTACCAATCAAATAAGGATATATTGTTCTCTGTACAATTTGATATATTTATCAATATTGTGATCCTTCATTCCTATAAGTTTCATAATTCAAACGTTTTCTTTCCAATCCTGTTTAATTATATCGACCCAAATGAGTTTCTACGAGCCTTTTGTTTTCTTCAGTTTTACCCATGAGATCTCTGCCAACATTCCTTCAGATCTAAACATATTCAGCAGTTTTGTATTTGAATGCACCAACACTTCCTTCTAAGTAACTGGTCACCAGTCTATAGCACCACAGTTCAAACAGCAAGAGCACATAAACAAAGCTTTCACAGAATTTAGGGATAATACATTGTCGTTGCCAAAGTTAGTCTAGAAAAAAAGGCCACTTTAGTTACGTGATCTTTAGGCTAGTAACCATGAAAACGGTTAATCTCGTTGGTACAGTTTTTGTCATTAATACATATTGTGTATTATATTCAAAACTATTTCTTCAACACGCTTTAAAATGAAAGGCAGAATAACTCCGTGTCTTTGTGGTTAAGTTCCTAATTAATTAATGTTAAACTAACATTAAATCACGGCATAACTGTATTCTATGTTTCATTTTTCAACGTTTCTTTCCTGAGGAACAGTACAACACATGCATCATATCATATACGACTTATAACGATTACAGTGACCCACGATCTGAAAGTGTGAAACACGATTTTGTACAACAGAATGTGATCCATGTATCCTGGGATTCATGGTCCAAACACGTTGTTTTGGACGATGGGCTCCAGATAATCAATCCTAGTTCACATGACGTGGATTAACTGTTGCCATTCCTCCGTATTGATTCCAGATAATCAATCCTACTTGATATGACGTGACTTAACTGTTGCCATTCCTCCGTATTGATTCCAGATAATCAATTCTAGTTCACATGACGTGAATTAACTGTTGTCATTCCTCCGTATTGATTCCAGATAATCAATCCTACTTCATATGGCGTGTCTTAACTGTTGTCATTCCTCCGTATTGATTCCAGATAATCAATCCTACTTGATGTGACGTGTTTTAACTGTTGTCATTCTTTTCTATTGATTCACCTCAACAAACAAAATGTCTTTTGCACGACTTTATGTATATTTGTGTGGAATGTTTAAAAAATAGGATTTAGTACGTACTTGTGAGATACTCAGAGTTTAAAACTAATTATCATATATTCATCAGTCAAGAAAAATTTAGTTGTTTTTTTAAGAAGAAAGAACAACTGGAAAATTTGTAATTTTCTTCAGTTTGATGAAGGATAAAACAATAATAAGTTTGGCCATAGTACGATTTGTGTTGTTGCTAATATTTCTAGTAACGTTTTTAAAACAATTTTGTTGTTAATATTTGACTTATAACATATAGGAGTTATTGTAACAATTAGATAGGGTTTTCAATCCAATAATCAATCACAGATTTTGATAGTTATCTTTGTTGGCCTTTGGAGCTCAAGAAGCATCTGTCGTGGAATTTCTTAGATCTTAACGCCGTGAAGAAACACCATTAGAGACAACTATGTTTTCCTCTTGTCCTACAAAAGGCAGCTGACGTTACAGATGACATCTCTTATAACTCTGAAGACATTGATGAAACACATGTAACCCTACTGAGTTTGATAGCAATTTTAAAGTCTTATTTATTTGATATGATGAATCGCACTGAGAAAACGTAGTTCATTGAAAACAATAGAGAAAGCTTTCAATGGTAGTTTTACATGAGGTCGAAAGGTAAAGTAAAAACTAGAAACAAAAACTCATGTCACGCGTGAAATACCAAAAAAACTTCTTTTATGTGCATTGAAAGAGTAGTTTCAAAGATTTTTATAGCATTCAATGTGAAGTGAAATTAGAGCAATGTCGTTTACCTAACAGCATTTTTTCCACCTGATGTGGAATCTAGGTTAATTATGACGTTCATCCTGTAACATTATAATACCATTTGTCAAGTTACACTTATATGAAAGAGAACCATCAGTTTTCTAGATGAAAGACTGTTTATACAACACAATGTGCTGCTTTATACAGCTGACTATTCAATATTATAGACTAAAGACATTGTTAATACAACATAACGTGCTGCTTTAGACAGCTAACTTTTCAACATTATAGATGAAAGACTGTTTATACAACATAACGTGCTGCTTTAGACAGCTAACTTTTCAACATTATAGATGAAAGACTGTTTATACAACATAACGTGCTGCTTCAGACAGCTAACTTTTCAACATTATAGATGAAAGACATTGTTAATACAACATAACGTGCTGCTTTAGACAGCTAACTATTCAACATTATGGATGAAAGACTGTTAATACAACATAACGTGCTGCTTTAGACAGCTAACTATTCAACATTATAGATGAAAGACTGTTAATACAACATAACGTGCTGCTTTAGACAGCTAACTATTCAACATTATAGATGAAAGACTGTTTATACAACATAACGTGCTGCTTTAGACAGCTAACTATTCAACATTATGGATGAAAGACTGTTAATACAACATAACGTGCTGCTTTAGACAGCTAACTATTCAACATTATAGATGAAAGACTGTTAATACAACATAACGTGCTGCTTTAGACAGCTAACTATTCAACATTATAGATGAAAGACTGTTAATACAACATAACGTGCTGCTTTAGACAGCTAACTATTCAACATTATAGATGAAAGACTGTTAATACAACATAACGTGCTGCTTTAGACAGCTAACTATTCAACATTATAGATGAAAGACTGTTAATACAACATAACGTGCTGCTTTAGACAGCTAACTTTTCAATATTATAGATGAAAGACTGTTAATACAACATAACGTGCTGCTTTAGACAGCTAACTATTCAACATTATGGATGAAAGACTGTTAATACAACATAACGTGCTGCTTTAGACAGCTAACTTTTCAATATTATAGATGAAAGACATTGTTAATACAACATAACGTGCTGCTTTAGACAGCTAACTATTCAACATTATAGATGAAAGACATTGTTTATACAACATAACGTGCTGCTTTAGACAGCTAACTATTCAACATTATAGATGAAAGACTGTTTATACAACATAACGTGCTGCTTTAGACAGCTAACTATTCAACATTATAGATGAAAGACTGTTAATACAACATAACGTGCTGCTTTAGACAGCTAACTATTCAACATTATGGATGAAAGACTGTTAATACAACATAACGTGCTGCTTTAGACAGCTAACTATTCAACATTATGGATGAAAGACTGTTAATACAACATAACGTGCTGCTTTAGACAGCTAACTTTTCAATATTATAGATGAAAGACATTGTTTATACAACATAACGTGCTGCTTTAGACAGCTAACTTTTCAACATTATAGATGAAAGACATTGTTAATACAACATAACGTGCTGCTTTAGACAGCTAACTTTTCAACATTATAGATGAAAGACATTGTTTATACAACATAACGTGCTGCTTTAGACAGCTAACTATTCAACATTATAGATGAAAGACTGTTAATACAACATAACGTGCTGCTTTAGACAGCTAACTATTCAACATTATAGATGAAAGACTGTAAATACAACATAACGTGCTGCTTTAGACAGCTAACTTTTCAACATTATAGATGAAAGACATTGTTTATACAACATAACGTGCTGCTTTAGACAGCTAACTTTTCAACATTATAGATGAAAGACATTGTTTATACAACATAACGTGCTGCTTTAGACAGCTAACTATTCAACATTATAGATGAAAGACTGTTTATACAACATAACGTGCTGCTTTAGACAGCTAACTTTTCAATATTATAGATGAAAGACATTGTTAATACAACATAACGTGCTGCTTTATACAGCTAACTTTTCAACATTATAGATGAAAGACATTGTTAATACAACATAACGTGCTGCTTTAGACAGCTAACTTTTCAATATTATAGATGAAAGACATTGTTTATACAACATAACGTGCTGCTTTAGACAGCTAATTATTCAACATTATAGATGAAAGACATTGTTAATACAACATAACGTGCTGCTTTAGACAGCTAACTTTTCAATATTATAGATGAAAGACATTGTTAATACGACATAACGTGCTGCTTTAGACAGCTAACTTTTCAATATTATAGATGAAAGACATTGTTAATACAACATAACGTGCAGCTTTAGACAGCTAATATTGATTTCTTTATTATTCACTACTCACAGTGAAAGACGTTCATAAATAGTTTATTCGAGGCAGTCATTCCGATCTTTTTAAGATATTTAGGTGATTGACCTGACCTTGTGGTCAACGCACTGGACTATGAATCTGGGAATTCACACAGGTTTGCCTCAAAAGTTCTCTATTCACTTGCGTCCACGAGTGCATTACAAGAGTTACAATGAAACACTACCCTGAAGTTATGAGTTGTATTAGTTCATCTGAGCAGCACTCTATTATTGTTTTTCTTCAGTTAAAATTTCATTGAACGTTTAAACTTGTATATATGTAGAAATCTGTTACTTTAGTTTTAGGTATTTCATCACCACGACCCAAACATTCGCCTAATTCTTCTATAAAATCATTACAAGCTGTACTTTTTCAGGCAGACCCAAAAGCAAGAACTTTTAAATATTTCATTCGTATATTTATTCTCATCACGGCCAGATATTTGTTATTTCCAGAAACTACGTAATTTGATGAAATGTTAACATTTTTGTATTTGACATTTTGTATACTTTACTAAACAAAGGAGTTTCAAGCCACTGGATTTACTGACCGGAATGGACCCTGACAACAGAAACAGGAGTACGTCTCAGTGGTAACATAAAAGTGAAAAGCTTTGGAATAGAATTGCATACATCTTTAATCAATAGCAGTACGTCCAATATGTCTTTGTGTTGTACATGTATCTTTATGTGTTTGTACATGTATCTTTACGTGTTTTTACATGTATCTTTACGTGTTTTTACATGTATCTTTACATGTTTTTACATGTATCTTTATATGTTTTACATGTATCTTTTTGTGTTTTTACATTATCTTTATATGTTTTTACATGTATCTTTATATGTTTTACATGTATCTTTTTGTGACTCTTTCTCGGTTTTTCGCTTTCTTTAAACTTCTTCAAACACAGCATGTATTTGAAAGTGAAATAAAATATTTAATTACTTGAAATAATAGAGATGTTGTTGTTGTTTTGAATTAAGCACAAAGCTACTCAATGAGCTCTCTGTGCTCTGACCACCACGGGTATCGAAACCCGGTTTTTAGCGTTGTAAGTCCGCAGACATACCGCTAAGCCACTAGGGGGTAAATAATAGAGATACAAATACAGTATTAAATTAACCAAATAATATTTGTGTTTCTTGAGGTTGGATGACATAACATTTTATAAAGTGGTCTATTGGGTGGCCTCACCAAACCAACAATTCTGACGTATTAATATATCACTAATTGCCGCGTGTGTCGTAATTTGTTTGTTTGTTCGTTTGTTTTTTTGGAATTTCGCACAAAGCTACTCGAGGGCTATCTGTGCTAGCCGTCCCTAATTTAGCAGTGTAAGACTAGAGGGAAGGCAGCTAGTCATCACTACCCACCGCCAACTCTTGGGCTACTCTTTTACCAACGAAAAGTGGGATTGACCGTCACATTATACACCCCCACGGCTGGGAGGGCGAGCATGTTTAGCACGACGCGGGCGCGAACCCGCGACCCTCGGATTACGAGTCGCACGCCTTACGTAATTTGTTACTTGATCTATATGTTTTTTTTGTCTTAATATTTTTGTTATGAAGCCTGTAACATTCTTCTTGCACATGACTTTGTAATAATTTGTTTAAGTAGCCTTTACTTGGATACTAGACAGAAAACAAAACACATAAAATGAAACAAAATGGGGAAAGACAGAAGTTCAGAAAAGCTACAAATACTGTGTTAAAAGAACCATGATGCTAGTCACGTTTTGTTATGTTTTACAATGAAGTGGATGATCTAATTTTTCTTCACTCCTACTTTTAAAACTGTGACAATTCTAAATAGTTCATTTCCGTTTCCGGTGTCAGCAATTTCCGCTACGACAGTTTTGATTCCCGCGTTTTTGACAACGAGCTATCAGTAAGTATATCGAAGTGCATGGAGTTTTATATGAATAGTGACGGAACAGTTCGGCGTTTGACGAACTCCGAAACACAAATGAAAATACAGAATTAATCTAGAAAATTAGATAACGTCGCAGTCTCATTACACAATTCATTTAATTATATAAAACAAATAAACAGAAAAAAAATTGAAAGATTTTGCTTGATTTGGTCGCATGCCAAGTTTGAAACAAAGAAAATTAGTGCTTTCATAGTTATGCAGTTTCTATTAATTGTTACACGTGAAGATCCGGTAGAGATAACGTGACGAATTTCTAAGTATTTATATCAAAATTTATTCGTCTTTGTATGGACAGAACTAAATCCATGTCAAACTAACACTGTAATAGTAAACATAAAACATAAACAATATATCAGCTTACAGAAACCACTGTTTTACCCCACGGTGATAAGTACGGATAAAACTTGTCAGTCAGGAATATGTCCTACATTTATTAACATACATTTCATTTCAAATTCTTCTTATTTATATTAAAACCATCTCGTTAACCTCCTGGCTATCTTGAGTTGGTTGGTTGGGCGTTTTGTGGCTCAAATCAAACTTTGGAATTTTCTAGAATCGCGCTGCGCTTTAAAACCACAGCAGTGCAATATAGTCCCTAATACCTACATTTTCAGTGCAAGACCACAGCAGTGCAATATAGTCCCTAATACCTACATTTTCAGTGCAAGACCACAGCAGTGCAATATAGTCCCTAATACCTACATTTTCAGTGCAAGACCACAGTAGTGCAATATAGACCCTAATACCTACATTTTCAGTGCAAGACCACAGCAGTGCAATATAGACCCTAATACCTACATTTTCAGTGCAAGGCCACAGCAGTGCAATATAGTCCCTAATACCTACATTTTCAGTGCAAGATTTTTTGCACTATTTAAGCGCAAGCATGTTTTTCGAAATTATATTAACGGAACTATTTCAATGGAAATACTTTTTTTTTTCAGTGAAAATATATTTTTGAAGCAAAGTAGGTTAATGATTACATGTCTAGCCTGAATAATAATAATCACCTGGATCATCTGAAGTTATTAATTATTTCTTTGAAGTTAATTTCAGCCTAATCTTTAAAAAGGTTCGCTAGGTCTTGAATTTTATTACAAATATCATGTTAGATTGATTTTGTTTTCCAATTTTTTTTTAATTTATTCATTACGTATTTCAAGACAAAGGTGTGTACTCGGGTCTTATTTAGGTCTGCTACAAGACATTGCTTGAGAAAACTACGTTCAATACTACATCATTGAGACGATGAGAGATAACAGTTAATAACAACCGCTAGCTTGGATAGAATGCAGCGTAAAATAAGTTATGTCAAGTTGGCTTGGATAAAATACAACATAAAGTAAGTTACGTCAAGCTGGCTTGGATAAAATACAACATAAAATAAGTTACGTCAGGCTGACTTGGATAAAATAGAATATAAAATAAGTTACGTCAAGCTAGCTTGGATAAAATACAACATAATATAACTGACATCAAGCTGACTTGAATACACATAAGTTATATCAAGCTGAATTACAATATAAAGTAGTGGAAGACATAAATGTTTTTGTTGTTGTTTTTTACTGTTGATAGATTCATTTTCATGAACAGATTTCTTTTTAGAGGTAAACAAAGTTT
Source organism: Tachypleus tridentatus (assembly GCF_004210375.1). Classification (NCBI taxonomy): domain Eukaryota; kingdom Metazoa; phylum Arthropoda; class Merostomata; order Xiphosura; family Limulidae; genus Tachypleus; species Tachypleus tridentatus. The sequence continues at coordinate 5,594,048 of NC_134837.1, forward strand.
ATTAAATAATTTTGATGAACTGATTTTAGCGTTACAATCATCAACACATAAAAAAGAAAGATTTAATACCTAAACACATAACACAATCTCTTTACCCGAGTATCTTGTACCAGCTAATTACGGTTGAGCTACAAAATAAAGAATCTTATACCAACTGATTACGGTTGAGCTACACAATGGAGTATGTTATACCAACTAATTACGGTTGAGCTACACAATGAAGTATCTTATACCAACTTATTACAGTTGAGCTACACAATGAAATATCTTATACCAACTGACTAAGGTTGAGCTACACAATAGAGTATCTTACACCAACTTATTACAGTTGAGCTACACAATAGAGTATCTTACACCAACTTATTACAGTTGAGCTACACAATAGAGTATCTTACACCAACTTATTACAGTTGAGCTACACAATAGAGTATCTTACACCAACTTATTACAGTTGAGCTACACAATAGAGTATCTTATACCAACTGACTAAGGTTGAGCTACACAATAGAGTATCTTACACCAACTTATTACAGTTGAGCTACACAATAGAGTATCTTACACCAACTTATTACAGTTGAGCTACACAATAGAGTATCTTATACCAACTGACTAAGATTGAGCTACACAATAGAGTATGTTATACCAACTAATTACAGTTGAGCTACACAATAGAGTATGTTATACCAACTTATTACAGTTGAGCTACACAATAGAGTATGTTATACCAACTTATTACAGTTGAGCTACACAATAGAGTATCTTATACCAACTTATTACAGTTGAGCTACACAATAGAGTATCTTACACCAACTAATACCCCTGATCTTATCATTGAAGGTTCCTAAACTTTCCCCTGACACACCAAAGAACTCTCCACTAAAGAAACAAATCCTCGATATCTTGATGCTGTAATAGTAAATATTTTAGTCGTTGTTGTTTATTGTTTTATGAATTTCGCGCAAAGCTACTCGAGGGCTAACTGCGCTAGCCGTCCCTAATTTAGCAGTGTAAGACTAGAGGGAAGGCAGCTAGTCATCACCACCCACCGCCAACTGTTGGGCTACTCTTTTACCAACGAATAGTAGGATTAACCGTCACATTATAACGCCCCCACGGCTGAAAGGGCAAGCATGTTTGGTGCAACTGGGATTCGAACCCGCGACCCTCGAAATATTTTAGTCATTAAAAAGCTGAAACGCCCTTTACGCTTACTTTTTCCATGTTTTATTGATTAACCTACTCTCATGAAGTATATTGTGAGCTTGTTAAAGTTTGTCCTGTCTAGAAAACCAAATTAAAAAAGTGAATTTTAAACCACAGGTTTTATTTGTTGTTATCGCGACCTAGTGTTCAATACAATAATTTATCAAAACTAATTACTACACATAGTTTTCAAAGGGACTGGTGTGACTAGTGGTAATTGAACCAAATCAGAAGGTTCAAGGTTTTAAACCGCAATGTCCAGTTTAATACATTCTGTATTTTCAGCTGTAATATATTATCAAGGTAGCAGTGAGTTCCCTGTAATGTATTATCAAAGTAGCAGTAAGTTCCGTTATTAATTAAGTATTTGATATATTTAAAATCTCTTTGTAAGAATACATTAAACATTGTATGAATTAAAGTCGTAAAAGCTTTCACCAAACACGATGTTGTTTACATTTAAAATATTTTAAGAAGTTGAATTTCGCGCAAAGCTACACAAGGGCTATCTGCTCTAGCCGGCCATAATTTAGCAGTGTAAGACTAGAGAAAAGGCAGCTAGTCATCACCACCCCTTGCCAACTCTCGGGCTACTCTTTTACCAACGAATAGTGGGATTGACCGTAACATTACAACGGTCCCATGGTTGAAAGGGCGAGCATGTTTGGTGCGACGTGGAATCGAACCTACGACCCTCAGACTACGAGTCGAACGCATTAACCCACCTGGCCATGCCGGGCCATATCTTAAAAGCTGTTGAAGTTTAATATCTTTGTAGTTTGTTTTAGGTTGTTTTGAATTTCGCGCAAAGCTACATGAGGATTATCTATGCTAGCCGTCCCTAATGTAGCAGTGTAAGACTAGAAGGAAGGTAGTTAGTCATAACCACCCACCGCCGCCAACTCTTGGGCTACTCTTTTACCAACGAATAGTTGGATTGACTATCACATTATAATCCTCCAACGGCTGAAAGGGCGAGCATGTTTGGTGTGAAAGGGATTCAAACCCGCGTATATTTTTAGAATAGTCATTCAAATCATAGGTTAGTCATCAGTTTTACTAGCTTTAACGTGAGAGAGGTTTTGACTGCAGTTTAGAAATTCCGCGTTTTATTAAAAATATAGTTAATAGAAACACTTTGAACATACGGTTTGGTTTTGTAATTTCCAGGTTTATCTAGGTACAGCTGTATTTGTGGCAGAGCTACCACTGTTAGCAATTCCTAGCTACTATAGCTAGCCGGCAGGCGCAGAGACTGTCATTGTAATAACACAACCACGGTTTTAAGCGTGAGGATTATATTGTATTGTCGCATGAATTCGAGCCCATCCCGTCAGCTCCGAAGAGGATCAATCCACGACTTTGTCTAAATTCGAGCCCATCCCGTCAGCTCCGAAGAGGATCAATCCTCGACTTTGTCTAAATTCAGTAATTGTCTTTAAAATCTTCTGGTGGTTCTATTTAACTGCATCTGCTAGAAACCTAATTACTTTAGTAGCTCAGACGGTGGATACAGTATAAGTAGCCCATTATGCGTGTATCTTTGTCTTTAAGAACAGACAAACATTCTATTCTTAAAACTTAAAGAAGAAAACATTTAAAATTAACAATAAAAGCTTCCTTTGTTCGACATTAAATGGCTATTCGTGTCGCTTTTTTGCCAAGTTGCCCTGAAGGAATTTTCAAACGTTGTATGAATTACTTTAGAGAATAACTGAAGTACACACCCGAAATGTCTGTAAAACATTTGAGTTATATCTTTGGAACACCAGTGAGACTTAATGTTCTCAGATTCAAACAGAAACTCTGACTGGTTTCATGTACTTTTGTGCACAGTAAAGGTATTCATAACGGACCAGTCACCGATATATTTATTGGAACGTGTGTAACTCATGACTGAGAAATTAGTTTTATATTGAAAGACCAAAATATACTAATTAACCTATTCTATTGGCATGACAGTGACATCACTTATTCCAAATGTCCTAAAAGTGAAAATGATACAGGTCACGTTACAGAGGGTGTGGCACATAAGTTGCTTCATCACTTTTACTTTCAATGGGTCAGGTTGTCCACTCACGGAGTATGAGTGGATTGCGGTCAGTGGGTCAACGAGGACAACTGTCCATAGCTGTATCCCGTATAACCCACATTTTCTTTTGCAGGTTTAAATAGCCGAGAGCAACAGTTGTATGCCGTCAGTCGACGTCTGTCCGCTCACGGTCTTTCTACAGAGCTGTCTAAACATTCAACCAATTGGTTAACACTGTCTTGTATTTGTGCAAGTGATGTATTCGGTCAAAGTAACTGAGTATCTGATGTTCGCTTTCTGGACGATCCTGACGTTGGTTTCTTCACCCATCCATTCAGCAGGTAAGTGTAGTCAATGCAGACCTATGATGTTGTAACTTGTTTTTCATGAGTTGACATCAGGGGGCATCCATCGTTACACGTGCCTCAGAACAACGGTTTCTGTTATGAACTCGGTTTCGCGATTGGTTCAAGAAGCTTTGCTTTCATTTAGTATTTAATCAAAGTGAAATCCTCAGACATTGTTTCTGCTTTATTATTCATCAAGCGGGTGATTTGTGGTTTGAAAATAAAAATATCCAAATATCTCGCAATGAAAACAGAAAATATCTCTGTTATTTATCACACCCACACTAAATACAAAAAAATATCCAGCACTAAATTTTGGAAAATGTACTATAATAACTCTATGGTTAATATTATAATGAACTAATAGAACAACTGTATGGTTAATACTATAATGATACTAATATAGCAGTTCTATGGATAATATTATAATGGTACTAATACAACAATTCTATAGTTAACATAATGACACTCGATCCCCGTCACAAGTGAATGATTATAATTGTCGTTACAGTTTTAAACGTTCATGAATGTTTGAACTAAAATCATGGTTGTGCAGAGAAATGTCTCAAAACAGTAACAAATTCACTATGAGAATGTGTTTCTGTAATATTTTGCTGAGCCTAGTTTCTAAGGCTTACAACTGCTCCGTCAGCCACAAGAAAATACAGCTTTAAAATTGTTCGTGTTATTGTTTGTAATCAATAAAAGGTACAGTAATGAAGAGAGAATTTAATTTATAAAAGAATCTAGGAAAATGTTGCAGATATCAAAACGTTTTACCATTACTTTTCAATCAGAATCTCCAAAGATACGTTTATTATCCTGAGTAATAGGGTCCCATGTCTTACGTTTGTAGTGATAATAAAACCTCTGCATGAAGAGGTCGCGTTCGACCTGTCTGTAATTACCTATATTTTTACAATATATTATTTATGTATGGGAAACCACCCTGTGACAAAGCAGTACGCTTACCAACTTCTAATACTAAAACTAAGGGTTCGAACCTTGCAGTGAGATCAAAGGCTTGTGTTTAATGTTTGGGATTATTTGATACAAATTATGAAATACAATCTATGGTTAATTAATAATTTAAAGTGGTTGTAAAGTATTTAAAGTTTCGATTGTTATAATTTTAAGTCGATCTATTTCTATTTTCCAATTCAGTTGCTTAAATCTTTAGTACGGCAGATATACTAGCTCTGTTGTCGTCGCCTGAATGCATTCATATATTAAATAGTAATAAAAAAATATTCAATGGTTTGTTGATACAATAAATTCCAAATGTACTGAACTAGTAACAGTTCCTGTTCAAAGTTAAATCTATTCAGTTTTAATGGTCAAAATGTTAACACGAAGGTATGAAGGAAGCGATACTCGAGTGTTTATGAGTAAACGTTAGAGAATCAGATTGGTGTATATTGGTGTATACACCAATCATCAGATGACGACAGTTTTGAAAACTAGATCTGATAGCCTCGTTTCCACGCAACCCCGGTTACGGGTTTGTTTTATTTGGGAACTGGAAGGAAGGTCTTAATTACGTGACCTCAGTGATAAACGAGAGACGTGACCTTTCTCTTGTTTCTTATTCTAATAAGGTTCATGTGAAAGTTAGAAGTATATAGTTTTATGTTACAAGGTGTTGTGATCTTATATTTTTCCCTCATATTTCATAAAAATATCTTTTTTTTTAATTAACATCTTTTAAAATATTTCTACCTGGAATATGTACTCTAACCAACTTATATTCTGAATATCAAAGTGCTAAATACATTTGCGTTGTGTGGATTTATGCAGATGATAAATTATCTTTATATAAACTTGTTGCAATTTATATTTGTAGTAGCTTGTTACAAATCATATATATGTAAGCTTGCTACAAGTTATGTTTATACAACATTGCTATAAGTTGTACACGCCTGCTACTAGTTATCCTCATATATTATTGCTGTAACAAGCTTGCTACAAGCTATGTTTATACAACATTGCTATAAGTTGTATACGCCTGCTACTAGTTATTCTCATATATTATTGCTGTAACAAGCTTGCTACAAGTTTTGAATGGTGAAGTGTTTTCATATTCTATACCCAAGTTTCTTAATTTGTTTGTTTACATTTTCATTTCCTTATTTAATAATCAGGTTTTAGATCTTTTAGAATTACATTTAGTTTATCTTGTTTCTTTCTATTTTATCAACTTACTCTAACTGATTCTTACGCTTCCTAGGAATAATTATTTTAACTCCAGAGGTAACATCTTCACCCAAGTTGTAATTACTTAATCAACAACAACTGAAACTCTAAGGTGAACGTTAGGCCTATAATAGGTAATGAGACGTCACGTAATATTTAAATACATATTCTCACAATCTACTCAACTCTTTATAAATTTCCAGCCATAAATAAGTTATTAAAGTCGGATTAACTTTCTGAGGAAACCAGGTGATACATATGTTGTACCCTCTATAACTTTCTTCCGTGATTTCTTGAGAGACATTTATGAATAAAATTGAATGTAACTTTTCTAACGTGATTACCAACCAATTGTTTGTTATATTTTTAGTCACAGCAAAGCGGCTCATAGAATGACGCCGAGTTTCTCAAGTACAAACTTTTAGTTCATAGCTCCGTAACAAATTTTGTTGCAGTTTTGTACTCAGAAGATAAAACCATTTCGATTGATGTTTCACCACGCACAAGGTGTGATACATTAATTTACTTTGATCCCACCTGAAAGAATTTTAATTTTCGCGGCATCATATCTATGTCCTGGCTGAGGCTTAGAGGCTGACGATTTTCCAGCGTAAGGTCGTGGTTATCTCTGAGAATTATAGAGTATATTACCAGTAGAGTTTTAAGATGTTGGAAGCAACTCTTGTCCAGATATTGGTTCGTGTTTTTTCAGTTTTCGAAAATAATGTTTTGTTGGATTCACCACTGATTTTAAATAGTAATAAAGAATGTTCTATTGGATTCATCTGTGTTTATAAATGTTTTGAGTAAGCTATGTAGCACCTTTAACATTTCTAGGGAATAATTACAAAACGAAATATTTAATTATTTGCTTCATTACGTTTTAAGTAAGGTGGTCATTTTTGGCTTCTGGTCCAGCCTTAAGGACTATACTGTAACCATTTTTTATATTGTTAAAAATCATGTTCTTACATAGATAAGTATATAACAATACAACAAGCAGAACTTATGTTCTCGAGCATGTTTTATGTGTGATATTTTGTTTAACCATGATAACAAATGAAAATGGACAAAGTTCAGTTAATATCTTACCAGTTATTTTTGTTGTTGAGGTCAGACTTATGGTTGTTGATTTGTTCTTATAGCTGTACAAAGCCTGTGCGGTCGACAACGAGTTAGAAATAGTCGTATTGTCAGAGGCTCAGATGCTTATGATGGAGAGTTCCCTTGGGCAGTAAGTTATTTATTATAATTTTCTTTGAAGGATCTTACAGAGATTCGGTATTTGTTGATGTTTGTGTATTTTGAAAATATTGGTAGTTGCTTTAGTGATACCGCATATGTCAATGAGTGTCGAATTCTCTGTCGATCGTCTTTATCTTATAATTGGTTGGCTCTTACATTGTTTGAATCTCATTATATCATTATTTATTAATCTCTGATATTTCAAAATAAATAACCAGTTTTTACACTCACGATAAAACTGAATGACGATACACTACGTTTATTAGGGGGAAAAGATATGATTTAAACTGTATTTATTATGGGTAAAAAAAAACGACGTATAGTGTGTCAAAAGATTCCAGGCCTATAACAAAAATAAAATATTTATTGCTGAGATGATGTCCTTACACGTGTAGATAAAAACTGTTGGCTTTTAGACACTGGACAATGCGTAACATAATATTTCCCCCAATCTTATATGACTGTCTGTCATATAAACAAGAAAGAAGGTTGATAACATTTGACTTTTTTGTTGTTGTTAAATTATTTCTATTTTTCAAGAGTTATAGTTTGGTAGCTCCTTTCACATTGTTTTCATGATAACTACGAAAAATGAATTACTACATCCGCTCATTACGGATAGTGAAAAGGTGATTTATGTGAAAGTGTAAAATCTACGTCTTACTAAAATTGTACATTTGTATCCTAATCAACTGTACATATGAATACCCAACTGAAAACCATACGATGGCGACTTAAGTGATTATTCAAGTATGGTACATTTTAACTCATTGATTATATAAAGTGTTAATTATTACATTTTATTTGTTTACAAATAAAAAATGTCGTTTCGCCTTATACCATTTTTTATTGCAATTTTCCTTGTGTAGGTTTCTATTCGATTCAACAAAGAACATCATTGTGGGGGAACAATTTTAAATGAACGGTGGATTCTAACGGCAGCTCACTGTGTGCACTTGTAAGTAGATGTTTAAGGTTTACTAAAAACATCCAGTGATTTTTTTGATGACTCGATGATGAACTTTTTGTGTGTGTTTTTTTACGTTTATATTTATCTGTGAAAAAAAAAACACGTCGCGAATGGTTCCGTGTGTTTCTAGCATCCTCTATTAAAATACAACATAAAACTTACGAAGTCACTGTAAATATAAAGCTCGTTCTATTAATAGTTACTAATCCAGTCGTTTTATATGTATCCAGCAATGAGATGAACTGTACACGTAATGACTTTTTGACTTAATGGTTAAGCCTTCCATCTGGCTATAAAATTCTGTGTTGAATATACAATTTTTTTATTATAATATAACCGAGTAAGTTTACCTAGTGCCTGTTTAACAATAAGTTTTGAAAGCGAGATATATATTTTTTACAAATCAATAGTTAAAAACTATAAGAAAACCAACATCATCCTCACGAGTGTTTCCAAGTACAAACGATTAACACATAGGTCTGTCATCTATTGACCGATTTGAGAACTAATTTCAGCGTTAGACTTGAAAGGTCAAACGCTGTAGATTGATGTGTTTAACCACACTCAAGGTCTCATATATTAATTTGCTGTAATCCTGCTTAAAAATAATTTCAGTTTGAGGGTAGTCTGATGAAGATACTGATAAGTAATAAAATCGAACCAGCATACCTGCTACCCATGCTTGGTATTGCTGGTACACAAAACTATATCTAATAAAAAGGAAGAAAATGTTTTATAGATTAATTTGCTCTAATACTACCTGAAATAATTCCAAGTTCGCGGCTACTGAAGAAACAACCCGCTAGTGGCAAATAGTCCAGTTGTTTAAGGTTTTGGTTTTACACTCTGATCTGTACACTGGTGCTTGGGAAGTATTCACTTTATTCTCTACACTGGTGCTTGGGAAGTATTCACTTTATTCTCTACACTGGTGTTTGTAAAGTATTCTAGATTTTATTATATAGAATGGTGCTTGGCAAGAATTTTAGTCTGACTTAAGTTACATGATATGCACGAAAACCTGAAAATTGACAAGTAGTATTGAAAGACATGTAATTTTTGCCAGATACACTGCCCGTCATTTTGTTGTGCGTGTTGGCGAGTTTGATTTGTCAGAAAAGGAAAATCATCAAACCGAAGATATCAATATCCAACAAATTATTGTTCATCCTAAATACTCTGATCCCAAGCGATATTATAACGATATAGCTATTCTGAGATTGGCAAAAGACATTACGTTTTCTGATTACGTCAGACCCGTTTGCCTACCGGAGGCCTCGAGCTCTTATGTAAACCAGGAAGGCACTGTCGTTGGCTGGGGCTTTAAAGAAGATCCGGACGCAGGTAAACGCTATTTCCTTTCTTTATTTGCTTCCAATTAATAATAAGATTTTAATAAAAAAGTAAATCAATTTTCCATTCCCTAAAATGGTAGATTAGAAAAAATCACTTTTCTTTATATACTATCATTCAGTGAAAAAAGGACCATCTAGTGGGCAATAGTCTTATTATTTTCGTTTTAACTTTTTTAATCGCTGCGTGGTGGGTGTTTCAGTTTCTTTCTTTTTCTTTTATAGCTATGAAAACTGAAAATATCCACCTGTGGTAACATTTATGCCACATGTTTCACACTGTGTTCTAAAACAATCTTTAACAGTTTTCTTTTTAAAATGGCAAGTATCGTAGAGGTGAACAGCAAAACTATTTATTAAAATAATAACCTTATGGATTACCAGGTGGCGAACGTGCCAAGCGACTTCAGAAAGTGAACGTACCAGTGATGGACTTTACCCAGTGTGAAAACTGGTATCATGAGGCCGGAAAATTGGTCACTCTACAGAATGGACAGATGTGTGCTGGCTTCAGGAAAGGAGGGCAAGACTCTTGTCAGGTAAGGAATAGAATCTATTAACACATGATAGGTACAGCCTCACTGCTACCAAGTCTGATGTACGAAGTTTATGGTGACAAACTAGATTGTCTTTGTGTGTGTGGTGTTCAAACTTACGTTTGAAGAAAGTAAAATTCAGTTTTAATGCCGTCTTCTAAACTTTTATTTCTAATTGCGAAAACTCAACGAGTCGTTGTGCCGTCAGTTTAATACTAAAATATGTGAACGAGATGAGTCTGATGTATTCTTACTGTGGTTCTTTGACCATTTGAAGATGTACGAAAGTCATTAATTGTTACCGTGTACGTTAGGAAAATATTTCCATCCCTATAAACGTGTTGATCTTTTCAGCAATTAAAATACTCATGGATAAATGTGTCAAAATAAATTTGTTCTAGATATTGAATATTTTGTCTGGTTCTTTTGTATTTTAAAACAAATTTTTAATATAAATTTTGCATCTTATTTCTTTAAATATATAACCCCAAATTATTCAGAATTTTATAACTTGTAGACTCATAGTTCAAGAATTTCCTTTGTCTTTTGGTAGGGTGACTCTGGTGGCCCTCTGTTGGTGAAAGAAGGAGATAAGTTTGTGATCATTGGAGTTGTATCTGCTGGAATCGGATGTGCAAGGCCTCTACTTCCCGGCCTGTATACAAAAGTATCTTCCTATCTAGACTGGATAGAACAATATATAAAAAACGTTTAAAAGTATTAAGGACAATAATTACTAATCTAATTACACGATAAAATTTGAAATTCTTGTTAGAGTTAAGCCTTGTTGTGCTCTGTGTAGCCCACGTTTCATTAAAGAACGTATGGAAGGTTGAGAGAGAAACACGTTGACAAGACAGCGACTTTTGTTTGATTTCTTTATTGACTTTATTATTACACTTGTATACGGTTTATGTTGTTCTGTTTTATGTTGTGTAGTGAAAGACGAAAATCCGAAGAAAAATGAAATTCTAGACTAATGGTTTCAAGTGTTTAATATACATGTTATTCCAGACTAAATGACTGTTTTCGTCAGAGTTTAGTGAACATCAACATTTGTATTATTTCTACGTCTCTAGAAACTTATTAAGTTGTACAGTTAATTGTCTATGCTAGTCAGATACTTCTGCCAAGAATCAGAAGTTTCTATGTAACATCTACGTGTCCTATAGCATAAGTATTGCTGTAATTACGCAGTGAAACATGACGAAGAGATTGTAATGTACTGTACAGATTTGGTTCTTATGCAAATTTCCTGGAGGTTATGCTATGCCCAGAAGAGCTGCGTTGCCTGTATTTATCCTAACGCGTAACATTAAATTCATCTTAATTTTCTCGAATTAAAATATAATTTAAATATAAAACAAACTTATTAATTAATTTTTGATGTTATTACAATGTTTATTAAGCGAATCAACGTACTACGTTATAAACATCTTTTAATAGTATATATATTTTACATCGTGTATAAATTATAGAACAATTAACTCTACGTTGCTGTCCCGTAGGATATAAGACTACAAATAACACTAAAAGCCAAAAACGTTGTACTTAGTCTCTAATGCACTTATTATGGAAATGTGGTGGAAAATGTTTACTTTGAAGTTTTTCTGTGTTTTTGTGAGATATATTTTGGTAAGTTATAAGTGGGTTCATCACCTATATAAAAAAAAAAATATTAAATTGAGGAACAACAAATAATTGAGTGGTTTATTTAGACTGTTAAACTACAGAACTGTGTGTATGTTAACCAAGAAATTTGTCACCTGTAAGTTACAGTAACCAAAAATATTGACATCTTTTATATTAACATTTATCAGTATTAAACTTAAAGTTTAAACTCGTTTAATTCATAAATATAATAATATATTAAAATACTGAACTTTAAAATTATATCTTTGTGATATGTAAATAGAGACAGCAACAAACAACAGTATAACAGACAAGTTACATAGGATGACACTAGCCTTAAGGGTAACACTAGAAATTTAGGATTTAAAATCCTAACAAAAGACGGATAATATTTTATTTATCCTAATCGGACAAAGATTCAATTGATAATAGTTTCTCTCTCTCTCTTTAGACGGTAAGGGGCTACGAGTTAACAATCGTATGAATATTTCCTGGTGTTAAGCCTCTGTATGTGTCTTACATAGTTTGTGATAAATTATTATTTTCTGCTTCACATAAAGTTGAGAATACACGGATTTCAAGGTAATTCATAACTAATTTATTTAATAAACAAGGGTTGTATGAGTAGAACGCACTACTTCTTTATTATATTTTGGAATTACCATGAAGTTCAAAAACCAAAACAGGTAAAACCTTCCGGTGATGTATTCTTGCTCCAAGTTTTTATAGTTCCTATCTCAAACAGTGCTGTTCTAATAAGAAGCCTTTATCATTATAAAATAATGTGAAAATCAATTAAAGTTAGTAATATTTATTATGTACTGGTGATAAATACTGCACGACTGGTTACACGTTATGTCTCTGATAAAACAAAGTCAATAAAGGTTGAGATAAACCACTGACAAGCACGTCATCTGTATTAGTAAACTATATATATATCACGTTACATTTTTTGTTTTCGTCTAGTTTTAATACTTTGTAAATAAATTCATGTTTTTATATATCACTGTTCTATGTTGATATTAAAGCTTCTTTATTAATTATTCTACTTTTATAGTTGAATTTCTTTCCTCATTATAAGGCACATTCACATGTTAATTTTAAATGTTTGTTAATTTCTCAATGAAAAATAAAAGACCTGTTTAAAAATCGGTTTCGCAATATGCTTTAATGTTTTCAATATGAGACCTACTTATCAAAGAAAACATAACACTGCTTCGATATTAAACCTGTTTATTACCAAAGCATGATATTTTTCCATATGAAACCTATTTGTCACAGAAACATAAAATTCAGTATCAAACCAATTTATCACATAAAACGTAAAAATGTTCAAAATGAGAGTTACTTATCACAGAAAGCATAAAAAATATTCAATATGAAACATATTTATCACAGAAAAAATAACGGTCAATGTTTCAATATGAGACCTACATAATTTATAAAATACGATGCAACAACTGTCACGACTTCTATGTTGGGGAAACAAAAAACACCTTCACACGTTTTTGAACACTGAAAATCAAATAAACACAACAAAACCATAAAAAACACCCAGATACTAAGTAGGGAAACAATATAAATAAACGCAAAACCAAAGAAGCCTTACTTGTACAGTAATGTAAGCCAAAATTAAACCAGTATAAGGAACACCTTTATACCTACACTAAATTTATTATTAACCTAACATCCAACTGCAACGCCCACTACAATCCCGTACCCGTTTATACTCTGGTCCCTAAGACAAGTGTCCGACAACGGTCACTTGCAAACTCTCTCTTTCTTAACCTGAATATGACCTAGGAAGGTCTAAACGTTGTGCGCTCCTTATCATATGTTAATACCCATACCAGCCGTTCTGAGATACATGAGACCTACTTATTACATAAAACACAATAACATTCAATGTTTCAAGGTGAGACCTACTTATCGCAGAAAACATAATAACTTTCAATATGAGATCTACTTATTATGTACAACATAAAAATGTTCAATGTGAGACGTACTTATCATACAAAATATAATAACATTCACTACGAGACCTACTTATTACATGAAACGTTATAACCAATCTGTTCTAATGCACCTGGTATAAAGCGACCGATTTGTTCCAGTTAGAAAAATTTCTGTAGGCCTAAAACAACTCCCTGTAAATCACCGTAGTATGTATAGCGTATTTAGAATGCGGTAAAAGCATCATTAAACAAGACGTCGTTATGTAAAAATCAAGGCTCAAGAAATACAAATCTCGGATAAAGGAGTTATGGCAGAATGTTTCCAACTCAACCAGTTTTTAAGATGCCAAAGCCTAAATTACTAAACATTCATGAAATCAATTGTTAATTAGGCCTTATTAATAAGCATTAGACTCATTATGTTTTAGTTAATCATTTCAGGAATAAACAGTTTTCTTTTCAGATAAAAGTAATTTAGAAGTGTCTCTAAACATCTGATAAGAATAGGTTTATGAAGAGGAAAAAAACTATTTTCAGGTTGTATTTTATGTAACTGAACTAATTCACTGAATATCATTATAAGAGTCGTTTCTCTAATGTACCTACCGTGTTTCTCCGAAAATAAGACAGGGCTTATATTAATTTTCACTCCAAAATATGACACTAGGGCTTATTTTCGGGGGATGTCTTATTTTGATATATTAAAAAAATGAAGTTACAAAGTAGAACTATTAAACTAACCATTTAAAATAAACTATTATTAAACTATTAAACTAACTGATTAATACTTAAACAAACTAATTAACTAACTATTAAATTAATTAATAAATTAATTTTTTTTTATTTCTTTCCTCTTCCTGCCACTCTTAACTAGGGCTTATTTTAAGGGTAGGGCTTATATTAAAATTATCCCCAAAAATCACACTAGGTCTTATTTTATGGGTAGGTCTTATTATCGGAGAAACACGGTAATAGTAGGAATTGACAAGGACTTCGTTTAATTAACATGCTGAAAAACCATCCTATCAAATTCATAAGCGAAAAACAACCATTCAAAGTATTGTTTAAGATATATTATGCTCATCTATACTAATAATACAATGATAAGTTTACTAATGTTCTGGTATAATAGTTCAAAAATAACAACTTTTCATCTATTACCTGATCATGTCAGCAAGACAAGAGTCCAGATGACACGGACTATTGTTACAAGATTCCCTCAGCTTACTTCACTGGTCTATGGAAATCCCTTTTTGGTATTATAATAAAAATTGATATATCTACAGTTATAATATAAATGTAAATAATTATGATCATTAATATATTTATAATATAATGTACCTTCAGGTTTAACGTCACCACCACACATGTTATTGTCAATTATTACATGCTAAAAAACTGAAACAACTCTTTACTTGATGTGAGCCTTGAAATCAGATGTTGGATGTAAACTAAAGATATGTTTACATAACTGAATGAACATCAGCTTTAGAACTGGAGAAAGCAGTGCTGATGTTAATGGTCCAGTTGATTTGTAGGTCATTGTCTCGTATACAATAAGTGAAAAATTAAAAATTTTCTAAGAGACATTAATAACTGAAGCTACACTATCTATAACTCTATTAGACCGTCGAGTGTTCATTCCTTTTCGGATGAACTTCACTTATTCATGTTGTCACTTCACAGTACTTGAGTACAACACACTTAGGAACACACTTGAGTACATAGGAAAAATAAATGTGAATTCCACATTCTGAAGAACTGTATGTGAATTGCAAAGAACAATTCTAGTTTGAACTACAACTTGAATAAAATCTTAAATCATTGTTTTATCCAAAAATACAGGGATAAATGAACTAAAACTTTCATATGAGCTGACGTATGGAATAAAGGTTCAAACATACTTAACGTACTAAATTAAAGTGTTTGGTAGAATCACAGATCAATTGTTTAAAACTTTTCTTTCAGCTGAAAAAGGAGAAAGGTTCAAACATCCTTTAATACAGTGTTTAGGGTGATTACGGATAAATGAACTAAAACTTTCATCTGAGCTGATATATACAGTCATGTGAAAAAAGTTAGGACATCCTATGAAAGCCTGTGTATTTTTGTAACATTTTTGGATATATAGATATTTAATCTCAATTTGAACAATACTGAGAGATTATAGGAATATAACTAAACTATTAAAACTGAAGAAAAAACTTTTCTAGTTCTTCTGTAAATGTAATTCAACAAAAATGCATATTCTAACTGAGGAAAAAGTTAGGACACCCCCACATTTACTCCTACTTAAAATGGCTCAACTCACACACAGGTGTATCACGCCAGGTGCACATGATTAGAAGATCGTTACTCAGCATTTTGAATGAGGCTTGCCCTATTTAATCATCAGACATTTAGTTTGGTGTGTTACTGATTGTTGAAGTGAGAGTGAGCACCATGGTGAGAGCAAAAGAGCTGTCTAAGGCCTTCAGAAAGAAAATTGTAGCAGCTTATGAGTCTGGTAAAAGATTTTAAAAGATCCCAAATGATTTTGAAATCAGACATTCCACTGTCCGAAAAATAGTCAACAAGTGGAGGGCTTTCAAAACAACTGCCAACATGCCCAGGTCTGGTCGTCCAAGTAAGTTCACTCCATGAGCAGACCGCAAGATGCTAAAAGAGGTCTCCAAACACCCTAACATGTCATCACGGGACCTACAGCAGGCTCTGGCTACTGTTGATGTGAAAGTGCATGCCTTTAGAATCAGAAAGAGACTGCACAAGTTTAACTTGCATGGGAGGTGTGTAAGGAGGAAACCTTTGTTCTCTAAGAGAAACATCAAGGCCAGAGTTAAGTTTGCAGGAGTGAATGTATACAAAAACCAGGACTTCTGGAATAATGTTCTTTGGACAGATGAGTTTAAAATTGAATTATTTGGACACCAAAACAGAGGACATGTTTGGCGTAAACCAAATACAGCATTCCAGAAAAAGAATCTCATATCAACTGTGAAGCATGGAGGTGGAAGTGTCATGGATTGGGGCTGCTTTGCTGCAGCAGGACTTGGACAGCTCACTATCATAGAACCCAGCATGAATTCTACTGTGTATCAGAGGGTGCTTGAGGAACATGTGAGACCATCTGTAAGAAAATTAAAGCTGAAGCGGAACTGGACCCTGCAACACAACAATGACCCAAAACATACCAGTAAATCTACCAAAAACTGGCTGAAAACTAAGAAACGGTGAGTCCTGGAATGGTCGTGCCAAAGCCCATATCTTAATCCCATTGAGATGCTGTGGGGTGACTTGTAACGGGCTGGACATGCAAGAAACCCCTCAAACATCTCACAGCTGAAAGAATTCTGCATTGACCAGTGAGGCAAACTTTCTTCAAACCGATGTCAGAAACTGGTAGATGGCTACAAGAAGCGTCTCACTGCAGTTATTTCAGCCTAAGGGGGTAACACTAGCTATTAGGGGTAGGGTGTCCTAACTTTTCCTCAGTTAGAATATGCATTTTTGTGGAATTACATTTACAGAAGATCTTGAAAAGTCTTTTATTCAGTTTTAATTGTTTAGTTATATTCCTATAATCTCTCAGTATTGTTAAAATTGAGATTAAATATATATATATCCAAAAATGTTACAAAAATACACAGGCTTTCATAGGGTGTCCTATCTTTTTTATATGTCTGTAGAAGAAAGATTCAAATACCTTTAAAATACAAAATAATAATGTTTAATGAAATCACTGATCAATGATTTAAAACTTTCATCTGAGCTGACACACAGATAAAAGGTTCAAACATTCTTTAACATGCTAAATTATAGTGTTTAGTGTTATCACAGATAAATGAACTAATCGTTTCATCGAATCTAACATGCAGAACAAAGGTTCAGACGTTCTTTAACATACTAAATTACAGTGTTTAGTGATATTACAGATAAATGAAATAGAACTTTCATCTAAGCTAACGTAAATAACGTAGGATCAAACATTCTTTAACATACTAAATTATATAGTTTGGTGGTGTCATATAAATTAACTAAAACTTTAATTACAACTAACATAGATAACAAAGATTCAAACATCGTTTAACATAATAAATTATAATGTCTGGTGTTATATCAGATAAATAAGCTAAAACTTTCATCTGAGTTGATACACAGAAAAAGGTTCAATTCGCCTTTCACATACTATATTATAGTGTTTTGTGGTATCACAAATAAATGAACTAAAAATTTCATCTCAGCTAACGTATAGAACGAAGGTTCAAACAACATTAACATACTAAATTACAGTATTGTTGGTATCACGGATAAATGTAATAAAACTTTCATCTGACCTGATATACAGAACAAAGGTTCAAACATCCTTTAACACAATAATTTATAGAGTTTAATGGAATCACTGATAAATGAACTAAAACTTTCATCTCAGATGAAAAAAAAGAAGAAAGATTTGAACGTTGTTTAATATAATAAATTACAGTGTTTGGTGTTTGTTTTTAATTTTATTAAATGCAACATGTGAAATATACATATATATATATATATATATATTTAAATAATTTTAAGTTTTGGTATTGAAGAATGGATCATTTTAGGTATGTATATAAAAAGTTGTTTACTAAAATACCACATTTTTTGTCATCATTTTTAATCTCACAAATGACACTTCATTATCATGAACTACATGAAACAAATTATTTAATACATTTATTTCTGTTGAGCATTCATACGTCAACTGTACATTGTATTGCTGTCTACTATCATTTCATCGAAGGCTTAACAAGTTTACTTACCTGCACATCTAGATATCCTGTTTGTTTTGAAGTTAAGCACAAAGCTGCATCTGTGCTCTGCCAGTCACTGGTATCGAAACCCAGATTCTAGCATTATGAGTCTGCTGACATACCACTGTGTCATAATGTAGCTAGAAAACCTGTACACAGTTCCACAAATGTGTCTGAATCACCAATACAAGCATTTTAAAATATATTTTATTTCTAATCATAATAAAACATTTACAGAATTATATTACATGGGTCATAAATAGTTTTCAGATAGCCTAGAAAGAACATAGATATATATAATTCTTTACAGGATACAAGTTGTAGAATAAATATTTAACAAACGTCTTACATCAAAAGATTATTTAACTTATTCTATATTATTTGACTGACCAGAATTATTTACGATACTCTGAAAACTATAGTCTGTTCTTTCGTTATTTAATAATTATCAAAACATCATAAACCACAACAGGTACAAGATTTATTTACACACTAATTTGTGAATAAAACATGTATTTTTATACATATGGTTTAATAAATGTACTAAAGTAAAGATTTGCAATGTATTTTATAAGGTATCAGGTTGTTATGGCAACAAAATAACTTTACTATTCAGCCTGGCTTTACGAACGGTTCTCAAGCTGTAAATATGATTTTGTTTTAAAACAAGATAAAATATAGTAACAGAATAAGTCACAAAAGAACTGTAATAATAGTAAAAATACACTAAAATAATATTGTGGAGAAACAGTAATAACAGGCTCTCCTTGTAACATACAAAGCACAGAGATGGACAATTAATTTTATTAACTATGAGCATCAAATTCATTAATTAGTGTGTTGAAATTAATTAACCAGTCAAAATGAGTGTTTATGATTAGTTCAAGTATCCAAGTGTTATATGACAATAATCGATTAATTGAACATCACTTATTAATGAGTTCAGTTATTAAATTCTACTAATCACTCAGCTTTAATGAAGTATCAATTTTAGATTGTTACAAGGTTGGCTCATGTACATTTTTACAGTTTTAAAGGTTTTGCAGATATATTTTAGTTCACTTTCAATTACATGTATTTCTGAAAACAGATGTCTGTTCTACTTAATACTGAAAACAGATGTCTCTTCTACTTAATACTGAAAACAGATGTCTGTTCTACTTAATACTGAAAACAAGACATCATTTCTGTAGCTTTAATCTCCTATTTACCACACAGTTCCTTTTGATCATTAATTTTATAAGTGATGCAAACAAAGCTTGAAGTTTACTCTTAGTTGAAATAAAACTGTAATAAAACATTCTTCACAAAAACTTAGCTATGTTTACTAAAGAAGAAAAACAGAAATAAACTAAACTTTAATTCACAATATGTTCATAGACATAACTACAAGATGGCTCGTTCTTTCTTCTTAGAACAAAGAAAGTCTCAAAAAATGTACACATCAGGGGAACCAACTAGTTAAAGTTGTTCTAAAACGTAATTCATTTTTGTGTCACATTTTTTCAGATCTACACTTATATTCAATTTTTATTGTCTAAAATAATAATTCAGTGTTCTGATTAGTCTATACCATTTATGTTATATCGAGTGCAACAATTCAATGTTCTGATTGGTCTATGTCATTCTGTTTTGTGTGAGGTTTAATAATTCAAGGTTTTGGTTGGTCTGTATAATTCCGTGTTGTATGAGATTCAACAATTCAAGGTTCTGATTGGTCTGTATTATTTCGTGTTATATGAGGTGTTACAGTTCAAGGTTCTGATTGGTCTGTATCATTCTTTGCTATATGAGGTGTTTCTTTGGAATACCTCAGAGTTTTTTGAGGAACATGAGAATCTGCAGGTTCTATTCTTTTGTAATAGCGTTCTTTAGTTTCCACAATCTCAAATCCAAACTTCTGATAGAATTCAATTGCCCAGTCATTATTAATTTGCACGTTCCTGAGGAAAAAACACAAAAAATGTATATTACATAAAAATATTCAAATAAGAAACATAATGCAATAATTATATAATATAAAAACATAATAGATAATTATGTAGCTAACTTACATAACAACGGTTATAATTTCAATGAGTGAGAAGTCTCATATCATATAACAGAATCTTTAGATTATATGAAAAAGACCTTTCAGAAATGCTTAAAACATAATGTCAATGAAACAAAATTACAATAATTTCCATGGCTGTTGATGGACACAACTTTAGAATGTTTGAAATATGTGTAATTAATATTATAAAACATCAGTGGCCTTTACTTCATCCAGCTGTGAATAATTCTTAGACAAACACAAAGGTGAAATGTCATTCTAAACAGACTCGATTTGTATTACTTACGTTTTGAGAATAAAATTTATCATTCAGTACAGAATATTAAGATTAAGGTTTGGTTTGTTTTGAATTTCATGCAGAACTACTTAAAAGTTGTCTGTGCTAGCCACCCCATCAGTGACATTCTAGAGAAGAGATACCTAGTCACACCAACTCTTGGGCTACTCTTTTACCAACAAGAAGTTATAGTTACATAGACAGCAAAGCTAGCATGTTTGGTGACAGGATTCAAAGTTACAACTTGCACATTAAAGTCGGTGCCCTAAGTACCATGTCAAGAAGTGAGATTTTTATTACTTCAATGTGATGTGTGGAACCCAACTGTAAGTGTTACTTCAACATGGTGTGAAGACCCTAACTGCACATATTATTCCACTGTAGTGTGAGGATCCTGTGTTACTTCAACATGGTGTGAGGACCCTAATTGTACATATTATTTCAACATAGCGTAAGGACCCTAACTGTTCATATTATTTCGATATACTTTGATTAACATTTAATTCAGGATGCATCTTCTGTGCTCACAACTTTTCCTTGATGTATATCATTTCTTTACTATTGACACTTCTCAAGACGTAAAAGTGTTTACAAGTGATATTTGTGCCACATTCCCGTTAACAGTGGCAAAATACGAACGATTGATTAGGTGCTGTGTTTTTTACATGCTTTTTAATACATGAATCCGCATAACATACTCTGAAATTACTTAAATGGAACATAGACAATTATAAACTGAATATGAGGGTAAATGTTATTATCCAGAATAAGTTTTTCCTTGATTCTATGGAATGTTTACTAGTGAATGGTAAAATTCAATTAAGTAACAAGATATTCATATTCATTT
Source organism: Tachypleus tridentatus (assembly GCF_004210375.1). Classification (NCBI taxonomy): domain Eukaryota; kingdom Metazoa; phylum Arthropoda; class Merostomata; order Xiphosura; family Limulidae; genus Tachypleus; species Tachypleus tridentatus. The sequence continues at coordinate 5,615,474 of NC_134837.1, forward strand.
AGAGCTTGTTAAGAAATATATACAAAGTTTATAAAATGATAAAGGTTGTGGGTGAGATACTATTTACCCAATGGATTTGAAAAAGGTTAAAGACTGAATATATGATATGAGTCATGTGCTATTTTTTTCCAAAGTTCTTGAATAGTAGGCAGGTACCAGAATGTTAGAAGTTGTCTAGTTTTATTTATAAAAAACTGTCATCGTAATTATAGGCCTATTAGTCTTACATTAGCTACGGTCCCAGTAATTATGGGTCTATTAATCTTATGTTAGTTACGTACGAAAAAAAGTTGTTGAAATAACTGTTAAAATATACTTTTCAAAGTTATTTAACAAAGTTTAGAATTTTATCAGATGGTGAAAATGGTTTCACTAAGGGAAAATCTTTCTTTACTAATCGTTTGACATGCTTTGAAAATGTTACTGCTTACGTAGATGACGATAAGAGTGTCGATTTGCTGTATCTGGAGTTTCAAAAATCTTTTGACAAAGTGTCACACGAAAGGCTTGTAAAGAAACATCTGTGTAGTTAACTAATTGGACAGAAGAATGGATGGAAGAAAGCATATGGTTGTTACAAATTGATTTCAGTCAAACTGGACTATTGTCACAAATGGTGTACCTTAGGGTTTAGTCTTGGGACCATTGCTTTTTTCTATTTAATCAGTGACGTGGACGAAGGAATGGTCAATAAATTACTTAAATTTACAGATAGTATTAAGGCCTATCTTAATATAGATAACATAGTGAGTTTGGTAAATAAATAGTAGATGGGTTTTAATTATAATGTAAGATAATGTATGTGGGTTATCATAATTTGAATTATAAGTATAATTTGGATGGGAATAGCCTTAACAGTGTCATGAAAGAAAGAACCTTGGTGTGGTGGTTAATCAGTCTCTAAAGCCATTAAAACAATATGCTGTTATTAGTGGTAGGACAAGTAAGATTTTAGGTTGTATCTACAGAAATATTGAATACAAGTCTAAAGATGTTATAATTTCATTATACAAGTCACTGGTGAGGCCATATTTGGAGACAATGTGTTCAGTCTGAGGCCCCTTAACATAGGAAGGACACAATTATTGGAAAGGGTTCACAGGAGGGTTACTAAAATGGTGCTTAAGATAGTCATAAAATGAGATTAAAATCCTCAAAGTTGTTTTTATATTAAAAATAAAAGAGTTAGAGGGAATGTAATTGAACTGTTTAAAATTGTAAAAGTAACTAATAATGTTGATGAATATACTTTTCCCATATTTAATAGTGAGGCCAGTAGGAGTAAGGAAGATAAACATAGATTTTGAGCAAGATAGAAACCATTTTCAAATATGACAGGTTTATTAACACAATATAATATAAACTGTAGAAAACAACATTACCACCACCACTACATATCAACACAGTATAATATAGACTGCAGGAAACACTATTATCACCACCACCACATATCAACACAGTATAATATAGACTGTAGGAAACACTGTTATCACCATCACATATTAACACAGTATAATATAGACTGTAGAAAACAACATCACCACCACTATATAAAAACACATTATAATATAGACTGTAGGAAACAATATTACCATCACCACAACATATTAACACAGTATAATGTAGACTGTAGGAAACACTGTTATCAACACCACCACCACATATTAACACAATATAATATAAACTGTAGAAAACAACATTACCACCACTATATCTCAACACAGTATAATATAGATTGTAGGAAACACTAATATCACCACCACATATTAACACAATATAATATAAACTGTAGAAAACAACATTACCACCACCACCACATATCAAAACAGTATAATATAGACTGTAGGAAACACTGTTATCATCACCACCACATATCAACACAGTATAATTTAGACTGTAGGAAACACTATTACCATCACCACCACATATTAAAACAGTATAATAAAGACTGTAGGAAACAACATTACCACCACCACTACATATCGACACAGTATAATATAGACTGTAGGAAACACTATTACTATCACCACCACTACATATCAACACAGTATAATATGGACTGTAGAAAACACTGTTATCACCACCACCACCACATATTAACACAGTATAATATGGATTGTAGGAAACACTAATATCACCACCACATATTAACACAATATAATATAAACTGTAGAAAACAACATTACCACCACCACTACATATGAACACAGTATAATATAGACTGTAGGAAACACTGTTATCACCACCACCACATATTAACACAGGTATAATATAAACTGTAGAAACAACATTACCACCACTATATATCAACATATTATAACATGGACTGTAGGAACACTATTACCATCACCACCACCACATATTAACACAGTATAATATAAACTGTAGAAAACAACATTACCACCACTATATATCAACACATTATAATATAGGACTGTAGGAAACACTATTACCATCACCACCACATATTAACACTGTATAATGTAGACTGTAGGAAACACTGTTATCAACACCACCACATATCAACACAGTATAATATAGATTGTAGGAAACACTGTTATCATCACCACCACATGTTAACACAGTATAATATAAACGGTAGGAAACACTATTACCATCACCACCATATATTAAAACAGTATAATATAGGACTGTAGGAAACACTGTTATCACCACCACCACATATTAACACAATATAATATAGACTGTAGGAAACACTATTATCACCACCACCACATATTAACACAATATAATATAAACTGTAGGAAACACAATTGCTATCACCACCACTACATATCAACACAGTATAATATAGACTGTAGGAAACACTGTTATCACCACCACTACATATCAACACAGTATAATATAAACTGTAGGAAACAACATTACCACCACCACTACATATCAACACAGTATAATATGGACTGTAGGAAACACTGTTATCACCACCACCACATATTAACACAATATAATATGGACTGTAGGAAACACTATTACTATCACCACCACTACATATCAACACAGTATAATATAGACTGCAGAAAACACTGTTATCACAACCACCACCACATATTAACACAGTATAATATAGATTGTAGGAAACACTAATATCACCACCACATATTAACACAATATAATATAAACTGTAGAAAACAACATTACCACCACCACTACATATCAACACGGTATAATATAGATTGTAGGAAACACTATCATCACCACCACATATCAACACAGTATAATATAGATTGTAGGAAACACTGTTATCATCACCACCACATATTAACACAGTATAATTTAGACTGTAGGAAACACTATTATCAACACCACATATCAACACAGTATAATATAGACTGTAGGAAACACTGTTATCACCACCACTACATATCAACACAGTATAATATAAACTGTAGGAAACAACATTACCACCACCACTACATATCAACACAGTATAATATAGACTGTAGGAAACACTGTTATCACCACCACCACATATTAACACAATATAATATAGACTGTAGGAAACACTATTACTATCACCACCACTACATATCAACACAGTATAATATAGACTGCAGAAAACACTGTTATCACCACCACCACCACATATTAACACAGTATAATATAGATTGTAGGAAACACTAATATCACCACCACATATTAACACAATATAATATAAACTGTAGAAAACAACATTACCACCACCACTACATATCAACACAGTATAATATAGATTGTAGGAAACACTATCATCACCACCACATATCAACACAGTATAATATAGATTGTAGGAAACACTGTTATCAACACCACATATCAACACAGTATAATATAAACGGTAGGAAACACTATTACCATCACCACCCCATATTAAAACAGTATAATAAAGACTGTAGGAAACACTATTATCACCACCACCACATATTAACACAATATAATATAAACTGTAGAAAACAACATTACCACCACTATATATCAACACATTATAATATAGACTGTAGGAAACACTATTACCATCACCACCACATATTAACACAGTATAATGTAGACTGTAGGAAACACTGTTATCAACACCACCACATATCAACACAGTATAATATAGATTGTAGGAAACACTGTTATCATCACCACCACATGTTAACACAGTATAATATAAACGGTAGGAAACACTATTACCATCACCACCACATATTAAAACAGTATAATATAGACTGTAGGAAACACTGTTATCACCACCACCACATATTAACACAATATAATATAGACTGTAGGAAACACTATTACTATCACCACCACTACATATCAACACAGTATAATATAGGACTGTAGGAAACACTGTTATCACCACCACTACATATCAACACAGTATAATATAGACTGTAGGAAACACTATTATCACCACAACCACATATTAACACAATATAATATAAACTGTAGGAAACACAATTACTATCACCACCACTACATATCAACACAGTATAATATAGACTGTAGGAAACACCATTACCATCACCACCACATATTAACACAATATAATATAAACTGTAGGAAACACAATTACTATCACCACCACTACATATCAACACAGTATAATATAGACTGTAGAAAACACTGTTATCACCACCACCACCACATATTAACACAGTATAATATAGATTGTAGGAAACACTAATATCACCACCACATATTAACACAATATAATATAAACTGTAGAAAAAAACATTACCACCACCACTACATATGAACACAGTATAATATAGACTGTAGGAAACACTGTTATCACCACCACCACATATTAACACAGTATAATATAAACTGTAGAAAACAACATTACCACCACTATATATCAACATATTATAACATAGACTGTAGGAAACACTATTACCATCACCACCACCACATATTAACACAATATAATATAAACTGTAGAAAACAACATTACCACCACTATATATCAACACATTATAATATAGACTGTAGGAAACACTATTACCATCACCACCACATATTAACACTGTATAATGTAGGACTGTAGGAAACACTGTTATCAACACCACCACATATCAACACAGTATAATATAGATTGTAGGAAACACTGTTATCATCACCACCACATATTAACACAGTATAATATAAACGGTAGGAAACACTATTACCATCACCACCATATATTAAAACAGTATAATATAGACTGTAGGAAACACTGTTATCACCACCACCACATATTAACACAATATAATATAGACTGTAGGAAACACTATTATCACCACCACCACATATTAACACAATATAATATAAACTGTAGGAAACACAATTACTATCACCACCACTACATATCAACACAGTATAATATATGGACTGTAGGAAACACTGTTATCACCACCACTACATATCAACACAGTATAATATAGGCTGTAGGAAACAACATTACCACCACCACCACATATCAACACAGGTATAATATAGGACTGTAGGAAACACTGTTATCACCACCACCACATATTAACACAGTATAATATAGACTGTAGGAAACACTATTACTATCACCACCACTACATATCAACACAGTATAATATAGACTGCAGAAAACACTGTTATCACCACCACCACCACATATTAACACAGTATAATATAGATTGTAGGAAACACTAATATCACCACCACATATTAACACAATATAATATAAACTGTAGAAAACAACATTACCACCACCACTACATATCAACACAGTATAATATAGATTGTAGGAAACACTATCATCACCACCACATATCAACACAGTATAATATAGATTGTAGGAAACACTGTTATCATCACCACCACATATTAACACAGTATAATTTAGACTGTAGGAAACACTATTATCAACACCACATATCAACACAGTATAATATAGACTGTAGGAAACACTGTTATCACCACCACTACATATGAACACAGTATAATATAAACTGTAGGAAACAACATTACCACCACCACTACATATCAACACAGTATAATATAGACTGTAGGAAACACTGTTATCACCACCACCACATATTAACACAATATAATATAGACTGTAGGAAACACTATTACTATCACCACCACTACATATCAACACAGTATAATATAGACTGCAGAAAACACTGTTATCACCACCACCACCACATATTAACACAGTATAATATAGATTGTAGGAAACACTAATATCACCACCACATATTAACACAATATAATATAAACTGTAGAAAACAACATTACCACCACCACTACATATCAACACAGTATAATATAGATTGTAGGAAACACTATCATCACCACCACATATCAACACAGTATAATATAGATTGTAGGAAACACTGTTATCATCACCACCACATATTAACACAGTATAATTTAGACTGTAGGAAACACTATTATCAACACCACATATCAACACAGTATAATATAAACGGTAGGAAACACTATTACCATCACCACCACATATTAAAACAGTATAATAAAGACTGTAGGAAACACTATTATCACCACCACCACATATTAACACAATATAATATAAACTGTAGAAAACAACATTACCACCACTATATATCAACACATTATAATATAGACTGTAGGAAACACTATTACCATCACCACCACATATTAACACAGTATAATGTAGACTGTAGGAAACACTGTTATCAACACCACCACATATCAACACAGTATAATATAGATTGTAGGAAACACTGTTATCATCACCACCACATGTTAACACAGTATAATATAAACGGTAGGAAACACTATTACCATCACCACCACATATTAAAACAGTATAATATAGACTGTAGGAAACACTGTTATCACCACCACCACATATTAACACAATATAATATAGACTGTAGGAAACACTATTACTATCACCACCACTACATATCAACACAGTATAATATAGACTGTAGGAAACACTGTTATCACCACCACTACATATCAACACAGTATAATATAGACTGTAGGAAACACTATTATCACCACAACCACATATTAACACAATATAATATAAACTGTAGGAAACACAATTACTATCACCACCACTACATATCAACACAGTATAATATAGACTGTAGGAAACACCATTACCATCACCACCACATATTAAAAGAGTATAATATAAACTGCAGAAAACAACATTACCACCACCATTACATATCAACACAGTATAATATAAACTGTAGGAAACAACATTACCACCACCACTACATATCAACACAGTATAATATAGACTGTAGGAAACACTGTTATCACCATCACCACATATTAACACAGTATAATATAGATTGTAGGAAACACTAATATCACCACCACATATTAACACAATATAATATAAACTGTAGGAAACAACATTACCACCACCATTACATATCAACACAGTATAATATAAACTGTAGGAAACAACATTACCACCACCACTACATATCAACACAGTATAATATAGACTGTAGGAAACACTGTTATCACCATCACCACATATTAACACAGTATAATATAGATTGTAGGAAACACTAATATCACCACCACATATTAACACAATATAATATAAACTGTAGGAAACAACATTACCACCACCATTACATATCAACACAGTATAATATAGACTGTAGGAAACACTATTATCACCACCACCACATACTAACACATTATAATATAGATTGTAGGAAACACTGTTATCATCACCACCACATATTAACACAATATAATATAGACTCTAAGAAATATTGTTATCACCACCACCATATATCAATACAAAATAATATAGACTGTAGGAAACACTGTTATCACCACCACCAGATATTAACACAGTATAATATAGACTATAGGAAACACTGTTACCACCATCACCACCACATAATAACACAGTATAATATAGATTGTAGGAAACACTGTTACCATCACACCACTTATTAACACAATATAATATAGACTGTAGGAAACACTGTTATCACCACCACATATTAACACAGTATAATATAGACTGTAGGAAACACTATTACCATCACCACCACATATTAAAACAGTATAATATAGACTGTAGGAAACACTGTTATCACCACTACTACATATTAACACAATATAATATAAACTGTAGTAAACAACATTACCACCACCACCACATATTAACACAGTATAATATAATTTGTAGGAAACACTGTTATCACCACCACCACATATTAACATAGTATAATATAATTTGTGGGAAACACTGTTATCACCATCACAGAATAACATAGTATTATTTGGACTGTAGGAAATACTGTTACCATCATCACATAATAACACAGCATGATTTAGAGTGTACAAGACATTTTTAACACCATCACCTTATAAATTATTATTAATAATAATACGATAGGAAACACTGTTAATGCCATCCTACTATAACACAGTTTTATTTAGACTCCAGAAACACTATTAACACAATCTTATACTAACACAGTATTACTTAAACTGTAGGAAACAGTATTACCACCACCACATTTTAACACAGTATTATTTAGACTGTAGGAAACATTATTACCATAATCACACAATAACAGAGTATTATTTAGGCATCAGAAAACACTATTAACACCATCACATAATAAGACAGTATTAATTAAACTGTAGGAAACATTATTAACACCATCACATAATAAGACAGTATTAATTAAACTGTTGGAAACACTATTAACACCATCACATAATAACACAATATTATATAGACAATAAGAAACACCATTAACGCCATGACATAGTAACACACTAATATTTAGACTGTAGGAAACTACTACCACTGTCACATAATAACATAGTATTAGTTAGTTTATACGAAAAACTATTAACAGCATCACATAATAACACAGTATTATTTGGGCTGTATGACATACTGTTACCACCATCACATAATAACCCAGTACTACTTAGTCTGTAGGAGACACCATTAAGACTATTAAATAATAACATAATATTATTTACTTTCTAGAAAACACTATTAACACCATAACATAATAACTCAGTATTACTTAGATTGTAGGAAACACTATTAACAGCATCACATAATAACACAGTATTATTTGGGCTGTATGAAATACTGTTACCACCATCACATAATAACACAATATTAGTTAGACTGCAGGAAACAATAATAACACAATCACATAATAACACAGTATTACTTAAGCTGTAGAAAACAGTATTACCACCATCACACATTAACACTATATAATATAGACTGTATTAAACAGTGTTATCACCACCACATTTCAACACAGTAAATTATAGGCTCTAGGTAAGACTAATAAGTCGATCATTTAATAACACAGTATTATTTAGACTGCAAAACACACAATTAACACTAGCACATAATAACAAACCACAACATATATAGATTATACTAATTACAGGTATGAAACAAACCATACCTTTAAAAGATTATAACAATTTTCAGATTGAGAAAAACAATTTAAAAATATTATAATGACCTCATCAATCAAAAGAACCACCAAATAAAAATATTATCATAATTCATGAGTGAAAAAAACAACAACTTAAAAAAATTATCATTAGTTAACATAATATTTTAAAGTTGTGGTTGATTTCACTTATGAACTTATTATAATATTTCAAAGATATTGTTTGTTTCGCTCATGATAATATTTTTAAGTTGTCGTTTTTCAATCTGAAAGTTATGATAATCTTTTTAAGTTGTGGTTTCTTTCACTGAAGAATATATTATAATCTTTTAAAGTTGTGTTTTTATCATTCACGAGCCGAAGATAATCTTCTTAAGTTGTAGTTTGTTTCACTCATGAACTTATTATAATATTTTACAGTTCTGGTTTACTTCACTCAGATATTATGATAATTTTTTCAGGTTGGGTTTGTTTCACTCAGAAAGTTATGATATTATTTTTAAGTTGTGGTTTGTTTCACTCAGAAAGTTATGATAATATTTTTAAGTTGTGGTTTGTTTTACTCATGATATGATGATAATATTTTTAAATTGTGTTTGTTTCACTCATGATATGATGATAATCTTCTTAAGTTGTGATTTCTTACACTGAGGAAAGTAATATAATATTTTTTAACTTGTGGTTTGTTTTACTCACGAACTTATTACAATATTTTTAACTTGTGGTTTGTTTTACTCACAAACTTATTACAATATTTTTAACTTGTGGTTTGTTTTACTCATGAACTTATTACAATATTTTTCAGTTGTGGTTTGTTTCATTCACATACTTATGACAATCTTTTTAAGTTGTGGTTTGTTTCTCTCATGATATTATCATAATATTTTTAAGTTCGGTTTGTTTCAATCAGAGAGTTATAATAATCGTTTTAAATTGTGGTTGTTTCACTCATGAACTAATTATAATCTTTTAAAGTTGTGGTTGTTTCACTTATGAACTTATTATAATATTTCTATGTTATGGTTTGTTTCACTCATCAACTTATGATACTCTTTTTAACTTGGTGGTTGTTTGACTCATGAAGTTATTATAAAATTTTTAACGTGTGGTTTCTTCAATCTGAAAGTTATGATAATAGTTTTAAGTTGTGGTTTGTTTCAATCATGAACTTTTGATAATATTTTTCAGTTGTAGTTTGTTACACTCAGAACGTTATGATAATCATTTAGAGTTGTGGCTTGTTTCAATAAAAAAGTTATTACAATCCTTTTAAATTGTGGTTTTTTATTGATCAACTATTTTATTTATTTATTGTTTGTTTCACTCATAAACCAATTATAATCTTTCAAAAGTGTCATTTGTTTCATTCACAAACTTATCATAATATTTCTAAGTTATGTTTTTTTTTCTCTCACCAACTTATTATAATATTTTAAAGTTCTGGTTTGTTCACTCAAAAAGTTATGATAACATATTTAAGTTGTGGATTGTTTCACTTATGAAGTTATTATATTCATTTTAACTTTTATGTTTCACTGAGGAACTTATTAAAATATTTTTAAGTTGTGGTTTGTTTCACTCATGAACTTACTATAATATTATAAAAGTTATGGTTTGTTTCATTAATAAATTAATGACAATCTTTTTAAGTTTCGGTTTGTTTTACTAATAAACTTATTATAATACTTTTAAGTTCATTTTTGTTTTTCTGAGAAAGTTATAATGATTTCAAGTGTAGGTCTGTTTCACTCATGAACTTGTGCTCATCGTTTTAAGTTGTGATTTGTTTCACTCATGAACTTATTATAATATTTTTAATTTAATGTTCGTTACACTCATCAACTAATTATAATATTTTTAATTTAATGTTCGTTACACTCATCAACTAATTATAATGTTTTTAAGTAGTGGTTTGTTTCACTTATAAATTTATGATAATCTTTTTAAGTTATTGTTTGTTTCACTCATGAAGTTATGATAATCTTTTATAGTTGTGGTTTGGTTCATTCATGATATTGTCATAACCTTTTTTAACTTCGGTTTGTTTCACTCAGAACGTTAGGAGAATTTTTTTAAGTTGCGGTTTGTGTCACTCATAAATTTATGATAATCTTTATAAGTTGTGGTTTCTTTAACTAATGAAGTTGTTATAATATTGTTAAGTTCGGTTTTTTCAATCTGAAAATTATGATAATCTTTCAAAGGTGTGGATTGTTTCACTCATTAAGTTACGATAACCTTTTAAAGTTGTTGTGCATTTCTCTCATTAACTTATTATAATATTTTAAAGTTGAAATTTCTTTCACTCATAAACTTATTATAATCTCCTTAAGTTGTGGATTGTTTCACTCACAAACTTATTATAATATCTTGAAGTTGTAATATCTTTCTCCCATGATATTTTAATCAACTCTTTATGTTCGGTTTGTTTCAGTTAGAAACTTACAATACTCTTTATAAGTTGTGGTTTGTTTCACTCAAAACTGATGATAATTTTTCAAAATGTTGTGGTTTGTTTCACTCATGAACTTATAATATTTTTAAGTGGTCGTTTTGTCTCACTCAGAAAGTTATGATAATCTTTTTAGGTTGTGATTTGTTGCACTCATGAACTTATGATACTCTTAATAAGTTGGTGGTTGTTTGACTCATGAAGTTATAAAATTTTAACGTGTGGTTTGTTTTATTCAAACCTGGTGATAATCTTTTAAAGTTTTGGTTTGTTTCACTCATAAACATATTAATATATTTTTAAGTGGTCTTTTTGTCTCATTCAGGAAGTTATGATAATCATTTTAAGTTGTGGTTTATTTCACTCGTGAACTTATTAAAATCAATTTATTATATTTTTAAGTGGTCGTTTGTTTCACTCAGGAAGTTATGAAAAACTTTTTAAGTTGTGGTTTTTTGCACTCATGAACTTATGATACTCTTTTTAACTTGATGGTTGTTTGACTCATGAAGTTACCATAAAATTTTTAACGTGGGGTTTCTTCAATCTGAAAGTCATTATAATCGTTTTAAGTTGTAGTTTGTTTTACTCATTAAGTTACGATAATATTTAAAGTTGTGGTTTGTTTCACTCATTAAGTTACGATAATCTTTTACAGGTGTTTTTTGTTTTACTCATGAACATCTTATCATTTTTTAAAGTTGTGGTTTGTTTCTCTCAGTAACTAATGATAATCTTTTCAATTTGTAGTTTGTTTCACTCCTGAACTTTTTATAATATTTTTAATTGTGGTTTGTTTCGCTCATGAACTTATGATAATCGTTTTCAATTGTGGTTTGTTTCACTCATGATATTATCATAATCTATTTAAGTTCGGTATGTTTCATTCAGAAAGTTATGATAATACTTTATAGTTGTGGTTTATCTCACTCATAAACTTATGATAATCGTTTTAAGTTGTCGTTTGTTTCACTCATAAACTTATTATGACATTTTTAAGTTTTGGTTTGTTTCAACTATACTATTTTAATAATCGTTTTAAACTGCGGTTTCTCTTACTCATGATATTGACATAATCTTTTTAAGTATTGGTTTATTTCACTCGTGAACTTATTATAATATTTTAAAGTGGTAGTTGTTTCACTCATAAACCAATGATTACCTTTTTAAGTTGTGGTTTGTTTTTCTTATGAAGTTATAATATTTGTGAGTTGTGATTTTTCAATCCGAAAATTATGATAATATTTTAAAGGTGTGGTTTGTTTTACTCATTCACGTATTATAATTCTTTTAAGATGTAGTTTGTTTCACTTCTAAACTTATAATCTTTTTAAGTTAGGTTTTTTCACTGATTAAGTTACGATAAACTTTTAAAGGTGTTTTTTGTTTCATTCATGAACATCTTACAATCTTTTAAAGTTGTGGTTTGTTTCTCTTAGGAATTGATGATAATCTTTTCAAGTTGTAGATTGATTCACTCTTGAACTTATCATAATATTTTTAATTGTGGTTTGTTTCATTCATGACATTATCATAATCTATTTAAGTTCGCTTTGTTTCACTTAGAAAGGTATGATAATAATTTTAAGTTGTGGTTTATCTCACTCATAAACTTATGACAATCGTATTAAGTTGTGGTTTGTTTCACTCATAAAATTATAATCTTTTTAAGTTGTGGTTTGTTTCACTCATAAACATATTATAATTATTTGAATGGTATGATTTGTTTCACTCATGAATTTACGATAATATTTTTAAGTTGTGGTTTGTTTGACTGATTAAGTTATTATAATATATTTATGTTGTGTTTTATCCAATCTGAAAGTTATGATAAACTTTTAAAGGTGAAGTTTGTTTAACTCATTAACTTATAATTTTTTTAGTTTGTGGTATGTTTCACTCATTTAGTTACGATAATCTTTTAAAGTTGTGGTTTATTTCACTCATAAACTTATTATAATATTTTTAAGTTGTGATTTGTTTATCTTATGAAGTTATAATATTTGTGAGTTGTGGTTTTTCAATTTGAAAGTTATTATAATCTTTTAAAGATGTAACTTCTTTCACTCATAAACTTACAATTTTTTAAGTTGTAGTTTGTTTCTCTCATTAAGTTTCGATAATCTTTTTAAGTTGTGGTTTGTTTCACTCTTGTTATTATCTTAATCTTTTTAAATTAGATTCGATTGAACCAGAAAGTTATAATAATCTTTTTAAGTTGTGGTTTCTTTCACTCATCAACTTATTATAACATTTTTAAGTTGCA